>NW_017307918.1:137424-144641 GCF_000935625.1 Nanorana parkeri | reverse complement strand
TAGAGCCGGCAGATCGCTTGTATGAGGTCCCGGGTATGTGCGCCCCCCCCGCTGTCACGCTGGTCCCGGGCTCCGCTGTGCCCGGTGCGAGCCCGGGACCAGCATAGTGCCTCTCTGACAGGGTATCAGAGGGAGGATAAGAGGAAGGTCGGTACACGACCTCCATCCGGTCCCCTCTCCTGGAGAGAAGCTGATAAAGCAGATCTCGGCTTCATCAGCTTCTTCAGGGGAGTCCTAGGTGACATTAAGGGTCTTGGAGACCACTGATGTCTCCATAAAGAGGACCGGTCACATCTTTTGCTATCACATAGGGGGGTTTCTTAGCCCCCTATCTGATAGCAATAAAGTTAAGTGGAAAAAAAAAAAAAAGGAAAAAAAAATTAAAGTTTCCCATTTAAAAAAAAAAGTTGCACATAAAAAAGAATGTAAAAAAACAATTTTGTTTAAAAGTCCCCCCCATACATACACGCATGCAAACATGCGTCAGGTGCGCATACCTGCGAAAACGACGATTGCGCCCATTACTCCGCACATGTTACATATCTCCGCGAATGTCGGTGTGAGAGCAATCATTTTAGGGCCATCAATCACTGATAACACTAAACTGATGAGCTGTAAAAGCTTTTAAAGCGTTGCCTATGGTCAATTTTGGGTATGGTAGTTTTTTGCAAATTCGCGGGTGCACGCAATTTTTAAGCTTGACATGTTTGGTGTCTATTTCCCCAACGTGACCCCGTCTTTTATATTTTACCAAAAAATTGGGTAATAATAATTGTTTCCCAACAATGTAAAAAAAACTTTTTTTTCCTAAATTTTCAGTAATTTTTCCTAAATATAGTAAAAAATAAAAACCCCAGTGGTGATTAAATACCACCAAAAGAAAGCTCTATCTGTCCCTAAAAAAGGTATAAAATTAATTTCAGTACAGCGTTGCATGACGCAATAAATGTCAGTCAAAGTACTGAATACTGAAAAATAGCCTGGCCAGGAAGTGGGTCTAAACACCTGGTCTTCAAGTGGTTAACACTGCAGTGATAATGCAGTAAAATCATTAATGTGATCCTCTAAAATCCATAAATATTCCTCTTAAAAGATCATACATCCTCATTAATTAAATCTACACCAATACATCCAATTATACAAAATTAATATCCTTAAAGTGGCATTAAAGCTTGATTTTTTTATTTTATGTATAGGAGGCCCACACTTGTTAAAATTTTCTGTTCTTTTAAAAAAATGTTCAGACCCTCGTCCCCCCACACCCCCTTTGCCCCCCGCATGGGTGCCTCCATGAACTAAGCCTATGGCTCCTCTGCCCTCAGTATCCTCCCCCACAACAAGGAAGTTCGGGGAATGGAGGATCGCTTGAGGGACCGGTGGCGGTGACAAGTCTTCACTGGTAAGTGTGGGAGGGGACACAAAAAGGTACTGGGCACTTTTTACCTTAATGCAGAGAATGCATTAAGATGGTCTTTAAGTGCTTATATATTGGCCCGGTAGATGCTTTCGCCAGGGCCGGTGCTAGCATTTTTTCCAACACAGGCAAAGTTGAATTTTTGCGCCCCCTGTCCCTGCGGGCAATCAACACTGCTCCTCAATGTTCCGCCAATGCCAGTGTACTTATTCATGCGGTTAATCAGAGCTCAAACACAAAAATGCCTTCGATAGTGTAACCTTTTTAAAACGCCTTTATTTAAAACATTAAAATGCACTTACATAAAAACTTTAATAGTTTGCTTGTCACAGCATCTTTCGGCCAGCGTTGCTGTCACTGCTACTCCTGCGTGATGACGTCAGCATGTAGCAGCCATCCAGCGCATTTCGTCGGCTGACTTCCTCGCCATACATGCCGACATCTTCCTTCCTATAGCTTAATGACCATAGACACCTATATGTCTACACTATAGACTTGTCTTAAATTTGAAATGACCACTAGGGGTCAACAAAATACTATAGCTAAGGCAGACTAGGAGTTTCCACAACAACATATATGCAATACCCACAATAAAACTTGTGATTCTACCCCACTATATATAAATAAATGTACTAGATACATCAACTAAAATGATCTAATATTAAACCTAAATCCAACATATGAATTTTAAAATGTTCTTACATTAATTATCTATTTATTTTGCGAGCATTCAGCCCACTTCCCTTATTTTTATTTTGTTTTAATCATTACTTAAAAAGCAATTTAGATCTAGTTCTATATTTAGTCCCTAGCACTCCACTACCCGCTGTGAAGAGTCACTAAGTTTCTTTTTGAGAGATATTTCTCTTGAGATTGCTGCCTCTCCAATGCTTTACTGCTGTATCTATCCCACAGAATTTTAATCCTTTTGCATCCTTGTGGTAGAATAGTATAAAGTGGCGAGAGACACTGTTTGTCAAATCACTTCCTTATATTTTTTATATGTTCTTGAATTCTGATTTTTAATTGTCTGGTAGTTCTTCCTATATATTGGTAACCGCAAGAGCATTCAAGAAGATATGTATCTGGATCAACAGGGGGTAATTGTGGGCATAGCGATTTGTTTAGGCTTTTCTCCTTTTTTTTCCCCATATCTCTATAGGTTGAACTCAATGGACATGTGTCTTTTTTCAACCTGACTAACTATGTAATATAAGATGCAGGGGTGTGGAATTCCTATCGCCCGGGACAGGCAGTTTTGGGCGCCGGTCGAGTTTTCTTCTACATTTAGCCCGACTGCGGGCAAGCAGCATGGCTAAATGTAGTGTGGGAGCCGTTTCGTACAAGTGATCTTGAACGGCTGTACAGCTGCCCAAAATCACTTGTAACAAGCCTGAATCTCACTCGCTCCCCCTCCCCTCTTCCTCTCTCTATTCTATCTCCGGCGGCCGACCGTGTACCTCTCCCGGCTGGCTCTCTCCCTGCACGCTGGCTTCTTTTCTGCCGTGGTCTTCGGAGTCCCCCCTTCTTGTGGGAGACCTGGGACCATAGCAAATTAGGTTACGTTAGAGAGCACGGAGCAGAGCAGAGAACGCTTCTCTGCTCTGCGTGAATAGCGACACAGGAATGCAGCCTTCCTGTCACAGGAGAACAAGCACAGTTCTGTGCTAGAACTCCTGTGTTGGAGGTGACAGGGTCAATAAAGAGAACCTGTCACCTCCAAAAGCTATCACATAGGGGCTTGTTATCCCCCGTGTGATAGCAATAAAGTCAAGTGAAAAAAAAAAGTAAAAAATAAAATAAATGACAATTAAAAATGTAAATACATAAAAATTGAAAAAATAAAAAGGCAATAAAAATAAATGATAATTAAAAATAACCAATATTACAAAGTAAATAAATGCATGCATGTGTGTGAGCAGAGTGGGCGATCTGTTACCGCAGGGCAATCGTGCACACAATCGTGTGGATGGCCTAGCAGTCACAGAATCACACACCACCGCCGATCGCTCTGTCAGTGCCATTATTGTCTAATGGCACCCCAGTCGCGCCAGGCAGATTGCGCGGTTTCACGCTGCAATACCACCCGTGCAATTGCCCATAATCACGGTTGAAAACACTGCACGGTGCGTGTCGCGAAAAAAGGTGCATGTACCTTTTTTCAGCGATTGCCACACGGATGTAACTCCATTGAAATCAATCGGGCAACCGCATAAGATCGCCCAAGTCTGCACCAGCCCTAAAGGGTAAATTCACTTTCCCAAGTAATTTGGAAAAATGGAATTACAAATCTGGTCCCCTCTCCCTCCTGCTGCTATACTTACCTTTCAGCGAACGGTCCTTCCCATCGGCCAATATGGGCATACTATCTGTACCTGTGCCATGTATTCAGAATTTCGCTCGCAAATTGCAAGTACTCGTTGGTCAGCGCGGTCACCTGATGCCACTTACCAATGAGAAGTTCTTCTTAATACGGTTTTGGGTAAAATAATTTTTTTTGTATCAGGACAAGTAGATTGTCATGAGGGACAAGTAGATCGGGCCCCCGCTTTAGTCCTTGGACAAGTAGTTTTTTTAAATTTCCACACCCCTGAGATGTGTTACATGAAATAAACTCTCTAATTATAAATCTCCTCCCACTGGTATTGGATTAAAATTGGACCACTTTTTTCTTTTATTAGGTAATCCTACATATCTAGTAAATGGATAAAATCCCACTCCTCCAAACAAAGTTATCTCCTTCTGAGGGGGGTCTACTACATTATGTGCTAGTTTATTCCTCAGTGTAGGTTCTCTTCTATACACTATTTTAGGGGGATCCAGTATCTTGTCCTTTCTTAGAATGTCCCAAAGTTTATTTAAAATTCTTCCTACTTCCTTCTATTGAGATATATAGTCTGTAATAAAGGAGACAGGGACATTATTCTTCTCTTTAGTCATCCTGGGCTTCACCTCCATCCCTGTTGTACCCTTTCTCCAGAAATCGTTCTTCTATTTTATGGGATTACTCTTCATAGTCCTTTATCAGGGTACAATGTCTTGAATTAACTGGGTATGTTTTTGGATCCACTTGGGATGGTGACAACTATTTGTTGGAATGTATCCATTACGGTCTGTGGGTTTAAAATGTGTTTTTGTACATATTTTATTCCCATTCTTAAAAATGTACAAGTCCAGGAATTGTATCCCGTCATTGTTTTGGTTTTTAGTAAACTAGATATCATGCTGTTTGGCAGCGATACTCTCCAAAAATATCTTCAGGGATGCTATATTCCCTCACCATATCAGCAAGATATTTATTTATTATTGGTATTTATATAGGGCAGACAATTTACACAGCGCTTCACATTCACATCAGTCCCTGCCCTCAAGGAACTTACACGCACAGAGGGCCAATTTAGCAAGGAGCCAATTAACCTTCCAGTATGTCTTTGTAGTGTGGGAGGAAACCAGGGTATCCAGAGGAAACCCACGCAAGCACAGGGAGAACATGAAAACTCCTTACAGATTCTGTCCTAACCTAAGATTCTTAGTGCTGCAAGGCAGAAGTGCTAACCACTAAGAATAGATCTTCTCCTCTTCCCATATGGCCATGAAGAGGACTTTATATACACACATTAAGGATATTAATTTTGTATTGTTGGATGTATTAATGTGGATTTCATCAATCAGGATGCGTGATCTTTTTAGAGGAATATTTATGGATTTTACAGGATCACTTTAACGATTTCACTGAAATATCATTGCAGTGTTATTATATAAGTTGAAGCGCAGTACAAATTTGTATAAACATAATTTAAGTGGGTATTTACTAATAGCACAGCAATCGTAAATCATTATGTTCTATGCAAAGTGTAAAGACGTGGGGATGCTGAGAAACATTCCAGTGCTGCAGCGTAGGAGACAGGCTTCAGAGACCAGAGAATCAGGGAGCTGGCTGAGCGGTTTGGGCGAGTATAATTTTTTAAAGCACCTAGGCAAAAACAAGCAGTTAACCCCTGCAGTGCTGATGAAATCACTTACGATGGATGCTGCTCCTTGATGTTTAAAATGTTTTGTTTACTGTAGAACCAGCTATCCCACTGGCCTCGAGTGCTATCCCACTGGCCCCGATATCCTGTTTTAGGGGGCTTCTTTCCCTTGCAGGGTCCTATCGAGCCACCCTTGTGTTTGCTAGTAAGCTGTGTCTCTCTCCAAAAAGACACAGACACTGCAAGGCAAGACATTCCTATGCTCCCCACTCTTCCTCCTTCCTTTTCCAAGCCTATGCAAGTAGATGAACAGCTGCTGGAGACTGCTCTGTCCTTTGTGATCTTGTACTGGACAAAATATCTAGGTAATCAGAGCTGAGAGAGTTGGAGTCAGCTGTTTGGAAACATGATGACTGTAACTGCTTGAGCAAAAATATAAAGAAATTCTTGGCTGGGCAGTATATATTTGCTTGAACTGGATTAATTGTTTTAAAAAAGGTTTAAAGGTTTAGAGCAGTGGTTCTCAACCTGTGTAACCTCAGGACCCACATTTGTCCTTGGTCATGAAGTCGCGACCCAAGTCGCACCGCATTGGAACGCACGGCATTGAGGTACCGCACGTTCCGATGCGGGCAATCAAACCGTGTACAGGAGATGCGTTTGGGGTGCCGTTCAAATGAATGGCAATGCAACACAACTCCCACACCAGAATTTGCTAGAGGATCACATTAAAAAGCATTTGTCAACAATATATGTTTTCATATATCATAAGAAACCAAAATTACATATATACAAACACTTGCAAAAAAAAATATAAATATTCACCCGACCAATTGTGCACAGGACTTTGGCGTTATCTGGCATATGGCAAGATGGGGGGGAGGGGTGCAAGGGACACATAGCTTTCAGAGGGTTGCGGGCGCTCAGGTGGGCTGTGCGGCATTTCACCAGGCCTGTGTGCGGTCTTAGGAGGGCTGTGCAGTGTCTTACCAGAGCAGTTCATGGTCTTGGGAGGGCAGTCTCACCAGGGGTCCGGAGGCAGACGGCATGGTTGCATAGGAAAGAGGAGGTGGAAACGTGTGGCCGGGGCTGTAAGCAGTGCCCTGAGGTCCCCAGAAGGCTGCCATGAGGTCCCCAGCAAGCATGGGACCTTTGGGCAGCCACTTGTGTTTACAGCCATGATCATGGTATTGTTTTTTTTCAGCAACGATTCTCGTTTTGTACAAGTGTTCTAAGCTGCAGTACAGCTGCCCAGATCACTTGTATTAGCCTGCATAAGTGGCGCCCCTCTGCACCCAACCGCCATGGTTTTTGGGGTCCCATGCTCCTCTGGGGGACCCAGGACCACAGCAATTGATATCAGGATGGAGAGCTTGTTCGGTATCTATTTACTCCATGTAATCCCATATTTTATACTTTACCAAACAAATGTTACAAAATTGCAAAAACTACAAAATTGCTCCAGTACTAACGTGGTTAATTTAAGAAATACATGGTAGTAAAAATAATCTTGAACATTATACAGAACAAAATTAAAAGAGCGTTTTACCACATTAGTTGGTGCTATGAAGACTGTGGCACCTATCCAACACAGGAACATAACATTCCTCACATGTCCAGGAGAGGGCAGTGGCTCCCTGTATGTCCTCCACTGTTCTTTCACCATGTCTGTCTTAAAGGAAGGGCAGCTGATGTTCTGAGTGGCACAGGTGCAGCCACATTTTATGCGTTGCAAGCACAATTCACAGCAAGGTGAAGTGTCTGCCTGACAGGGGCAGACTGGGCCGGGGGTCAGGGTGGCAATTTCCCCCCCGGGCCTCTCTGATGCCCCG
>NW_017307918.1:133943-137330 GCF_000935625.1 Nanorana parkeri | reverse complement strand
TTGATCGGGCTCCTCCGCGGCCACAGCAGTTTCCTCCGCCCACCTCAGCTGCCATTGGTGCAAGAGGAAGACTGCCCAACTCCAATTGATCGGCTGTTTAGTTCTGCTGCGCGGAAGAGAGGGCACCATGAGCCGGCTGGACATGCAGGAAACCTCGCTTCTCCCCCCCACCATCACCGGGAGAAGAGGTCAGAGCAACCGTAAGTCCCTGTACTTTCCTCTGCACTGCGTTACATACTGACCTCTACATTACACCGCTGACCTCTGCACTGCGTTACATACTGACTGCTGAGCTCCGCACTGTGTACAGACCTCTCTACTGTGAGTCACGATTATGGGGCCCCCATGTGCTCCGCCCATATACAAGCCCCTCCCACAAGCCCCGCCTGCATTAACATTTTTGTGTCACAGAAATTTTTCCGCCACACTTTTTTTCAAATAGTGGGTCAATTCACTAAAAGATGAATTGCCGGGGAACTGGTAGAAGAATTTCAGAATCTAGACCAATATAGGCAATTTGGAAAGTGAGCTAAATGGCAGAATGCATGGCAGACCTCACACCAGAACGAAGACATGGCACACTTCGGACCAGAACCAATACACGGCAGACGTCAGACCAGTGTCAAGGTCTTACCTTGTCCTCATGGTGGCAGCCATTTTGGACATGTGCAGACTGCAGTCTCTTTTATATCCTCTGATTGCATCATTGCTTGCCTGCTGCCTGGGCGTCGCACAGAGATGATGTGGCAACACCTGACTATATCAGTCTGCTCAGGATTCAGGTTCATTGCCCTTGCGTTTGTGCTCCAAGGTGCATCTCTGGCGATCTGAGTTCCTTTGTGTGTTCCTGTGTATGATCCGGTCCGGCTGACGTTTCCTCTGGCTCTCGATCCCCCGCATCGGCAGACGTACCCGCATTGGACTCGATTCCGGCTTGGACGACTACCCGCTTTGGACTTGACCCTGGCTTGGACGACTACCCGCTTTGGACGTGATCCCGGCTCGGCAGATGTACCCACATTGGACTTGACCGGCTTGTTCCTGACCTCGCTGCTCCCTGATGAATGTTTATTTACGTTCCTTTAAATAAACAGCTGTATTTTACCTGCGTTTCTGTGTGGTCTGGTTTCCTGGCTCCCGTGACAACCAGAACCAATACACGGCACACTTCAGACCCCAACCAATACACGGCACACTTCAGACCCCAACCAATACACGGCAAACTTGAGACCCCAACCAATACACGGCACACTTGGGACCCCAACCAATACACGGCACACTTGAGACCCCAACCAATACACGGCACACTTCAGACCCCAACCAATACACGGCACACACTTCAGACCAGAACCAATACACTGCCAACCTCAGACCAGAACCAATGTACGGCAGATTGAGCAGTTAGAATGACACATACACAGCGACATCTCCGGGATCAGCCATCACGCACAGTCTGATCCCTGTGGGATGTCACCCGCAAACATGCTTTAATGGGAAGCTCCTTCCATGCCAGCACACATGCTCACCTTTAGCAGGTCCAGCAGGTGGGTGCAGCTGTGTTAAAGCGGCGACAGTAGTGTCTGTTGGACCCGGGAGGCAGGGGACACTGACCCCGCCACTTTAACACAGCCGCATCTACTAGTTTGGCTGCGGCTCGGCCGAAAACAGCAAAGAGATGGCGCACACAGCTGCCTCTCCTTCAGTGGCGACTCTAGGAACAATATATAGGGGGGCACATAAGATACCACAGTCAAATCTGGGGGGGCACTAATAATTTTCATTGCATGTCGCAACCGCTGGGCGCAGAGAGCTGATTTAATTGCGGATGGCATCTGCATCCCGCGATTGCGACGTGGTCCAACGCCGCCCACAATCCTGAATACCGCAACCGCCATCCGCAATTAAATCAGCTCTCAGCGCGGAATACAGCAGGGGATTACTGCCAACTTTTAGCCAAGGGGCAAGTACAACCCAGAGGCCCATGGTGCAGCAACTTAGGCCCCCTCCTGCACTGCCTCTTCCCCCACCTTCTCCTCACCCCTGCCTGCCACTTTTGCCAATTATGTAACAGTAGTGTGAATGGTCAAGGTGATGTGAGGACTCCTAGTAAGTCCATGAAAGGGGTGACTGGCTGGGGGATGGTGCTCTCCTCCCACTGGGCTCCCTACATAGTTCTGGCCTTACTCCGCTCCATGTCTGGTACTTAGGCACTCTTGCCCACTGTAGAGCGCTGCTGGCTGTCCATGCTTCTGGGCTGTGAGTTGTGGGAGGTTAGTGGGAGGGGCTGGATAGTGTCAAAGTCAGTGTTCTATAATTTTTCTCGATCCTATACATTTTCTCGACTGTGTCACTTCCAGTGGGGCCGAGTCATCCGAATCACCTGTTTTCCTGACCCCCTTTCTTCATGACATGTGCACCTGGAAGTGACGCGGTAGAGAAATGTATAGGTTGAGGAAAATTAGGGCCCACTGGTAGTGGAGGGATGCCTTGTCAGTGCTGTGCATGTGTACGACTGCTGCGACCCTGGTAGTTCAGCCACTAACTCCAAGCTGTAGAGGGACTACAAATCTCAGCACATTATACAGCAATGCAGAATAATACCACCAGCTATAAGGCACTATACATTTCAGAAATACATTGTACAGCATTGCAGAATGGCACCGGCTATAGAGAACTACAATTCCAAGCAATACATTACACAACAATGCAGAATGCCATCAGCTATAGAAGACTATAAATCCCAACAATAATACATTATACAGCAATGAAGACTACCAACAGCTATAGAGAACTACAATTCCCAGCAATACCATTATACAGCAATGCAGAATAGCATCAGCTATATAGGATTGCAAATCCCAACAATACATTATACAGTAATGCAGAATAATATGAAGCTACATACTCTGTGTTGCTCTGGGTTCGCTGCGTGATGTTGCCAGGGTCTCAGGAGGGTTGTGCGGGCTCTCACCAGCGGTCCAGAGAGTTTTACGGGTGCGTGTGTGTGCAGCAGAGGTTCCCTAATTAGGCTCTCAGGTGGCCAATGCGGACTGTCAGGTGGTCTCTCTGCTCTCTGCTGGTCAGTGCGGGATCTGTGGTGGCCAGTGGGGGCTCCCTAATAATTAGTGGTGGCTCTGTGGTAGCTCCCAGGTGGGTAGTGGGAGCTCCACTGTGGCCAGTGGGGGCTCCCTGGTGGTTAGTGGAGGCTCCCTGGTGGTTAGTGAAGGATCCCTGGTGGTTAGTGGGGGCTCCCTGGTGTAGGGTGACCATTTATCTAGAGCTGCAGCTAACGATTATTTTCAAAATCGATTAGTTAGCCGATTATTAAGTTCGATTAACCGGTTAATCGGGGGGGGGGGGGGGGAGAGACGCGGGGACGGTCACAAT
>NW_017307918.1:68174-133862 GCF_000935625.1 Nanorana parkeri | reverse complement strand
GCTCCAGTGATGGACTACTAGTCGCGGAGACAGGGTGAAACGGGGTCACTAACAAAACTGAAAGGACCAGAGACAGGTCCCATTGAGGGAACATTGTTCTACATTGTGGTCGGATTTTGAAGCAGGCTTTTAGCTACTGCATAATCAATGGGTGCAGTGTGCATCTTGTGCTAGAGAGAGCTGATACTGCTGAGATGTGGACTCTCATGGTATTCCAACTAAGGCCTCTGTCAAGGCCCCCTTGAAGAAAGTCCAGAACATTCGTGACATTTGGAGATTGAGTGCGTTGAATTGATCAAGTTCATCCATTTCAAAAAAGCCGTCCCATACTTTTTGGTAGGTGAAATTTGTGGACCTCCTCCTGGCCTCCATCAATGTGTTAATCACCGCTTGTAAGCAGCCTAGGCCAAATAACTTTTGCCTTTTAACTTCCATGCCAACAGGTTTAGTTTGTCTGGAAATGGATGGAGAGTTGGGTCCTGTGACAGTAGGTCGTGGCAGACAGGGAGATTCTAGGAACGTTCCGTGCTGAGGTCTAACAGCATTGGGAACCACGGCCAGTATGGAATTATTGCAATGGCAATCCCTTCATATGTCATCATCCTGTGCAGAAATCTCGATATTAGGTGGTATGGCGGAAGGCAAATCCCAGTTGGAAAGACCAGGGGCATGTCAGGGTGTCTATCGCCACAGCCTGTGTGCAGCTGAATCGTGCTATGAAGCATTTCGACTTGCCGTTGCTCGGGCCGGCGAAAAGGTCGATTTGGGATGTACCCGATAGTGAACATATTTGAAGGTAAACTTCCTGGTTCAGAGCCCACTCATGCTTGCTCAGAGGAGAGCAGCTCAAAAAATCTGCTAGAAAGTCCTTCTCTCCTGGAAGGTAAAGGGCGGTTAGAGCCCATACCTGTGCCTGTGCCCATGCCATGAGGTAACAAACTCACCTCCATACGATCCAGCGAGGGAGTCCGCAGCCGTCCAGCGCCGCACTGCTCCTGTAGTTTTCAGCTGTCCCTCCAGCGCTGGTGCCGCTCTCTGATCCAGCGCTGACTCCTCTGTCTTATCTGGCACTTCCTGTCCCACAGAGTCTGTGCGGATGCACGCTGCTCCATAGACTTAACTTGTGTCTCTCCTCGTCTCCCAGCCGAAGATCTGAACTGTGCAAGCGCCTGCCCCAAGATCCTTTGCGGCTGCCCGAGACTCTTCAAATGTTCGGATGGGAACGTGCGGCGAAGACACAGGTAAGTTTTAAACTTGTTTGAAAAGTTTTTTGTTTTTGCATGTATCTACTGCTTGCTAGCAGTAGATATATGCAAAAAGCGCTGAGAGTTTAACATTTTAAAGGTGTTCATTTACATCTGAAGGATTTCTGCATACTCTTCTATCTGCATCTTGGGCGACTGCTTACATTGATCACCCACCTAAAACCGCAAGTACAATATAGTAGGATCCTGTTTGATAGTACTACTGCTGTCATCAGTTACTATATTAACGTATGTTATACCAAAAATGTGTGAACTACAGATCTCATCTATTAATTACGTGAATTTGTCTGTATACGGATCCATAGGGGTACTTATTTCATCCGTCACATGTAGTATAAAAAATAAGATCCAGAGTGAATGCACCATAAATTTCATGCAAGTTATGCGGACTGTGTGGAACTACATATCCCAGCTATTATTTGCGTGACATTGTCTGCATACGGATCCATAGAGCTATTGATACATCTGTCACATGTGGTATAAAAATGAGACCCAGATCTATCGCATTATATTTTCCATGAGTCACTTCCAACGCCGGTGCAGAAGAGTCCGTTTGTGTGAACTACATATCTCATCTGCTACTTGCATGACCTTTGTCTATATACGAATCTATAGCATACCTGCATAACCATTGCGTGTTCATGGATTAGCAGATTTACCTTGCATAGGAGTAGGGAATACCAGCCGGACTATCGAAACTGTAAATCCCATCAGCTTGGGTAACTTAACATCTAAATTGTTATACCGCTCTTATGTCAGGACAGTGGTAACCTTGACTCAAAGTTGGTATAGGCCTGAGTGTGAGGCTGCTCCCTCGTGAAATACGGTGCATAGTATTATCCTTTCATTTCGCTCCTCGCTCTTCAAGTTATGTATATTAGTTCTTCTGAGTGTATGAAGTGAATACACCAGTAGTAAGACTTGTTAATTTTTCACGGTGCATGATGGTAAGCAGTTCTTACACAGGCCTTCCCTCTTAATTGAGCGTACGACTGTAGAACTGCAACTGAACCACCATCCTTATTATAATATACACTGAGTTGCCAGATTATTATGACCACCTGACGTTTGTAGGCAAATTAGCTATAATTTCGCGCTGAAGTTGCTAGAGGGCCAGACCATTATAAATAGGGAAGCAGGTTGTTTACCACGACAGTAGAAGTGATTTTTTTCTGAAGATATGAGTAAACAATGCGATTTAACAGCCTTTGAACGTGGGATGATTGTTGGCGCTCGTAGCCATGGAGCGAGTATCAGCAAAACAGCAGAATTCATGTTCAAGAGCAGCTGTTGTTAAAGTGTTTAAAGTCTGGACTGTCAGATGAAAATCTGGGTCTGAACGTGCGAATTGTGGCCGTCAGCGACTAGTCAATGTTAGGGCAGAACGGGGAGTGGCAAGACTGGTACAAGACAACAGAAGGGCAACAGTGCATCAAATTACTGCAGATCTTAATCAGGGATCCTCTCAAATGATCTCAGAACGCACTGTTCGCCGTACACTGCATCGTATGGGATATGGAAGCCGAAGGTCTGTTCGAACACCTTTGCTGTCTGCAGTTAACAAGATAAAACGTCTCCAATTCGCACAGGAACACAAGGATTGGGCAGTCGAGCATTGGAAAAAAAGTAATGTGGTCCGATGAATCACGTTTCCAGTTGCCTCATGCAGATGGAAGAGTGAGAATTTGGCGGAAACAGCATGATAGCATGCACCCCACATGCATGAGTACGACCCTTCAAGCTGGTGGGGGCAGTGTTATGGTTTGGGGCATGTTTTCTGGGTGAATGTCTGAATACCAAAGTATCGTTGCTGATCAAGTTCATCTATCATGTTGATGGCGTATCCCAATGGAGATGGCTTCTTCCAACAAGACAATGCGCCATGCCACGGTGCTCGTATTGTGCAGGAGTGGTTTCAAGAACATGAGGGAGACTTTACCTTGCTTAGGTGGCCCCCACAATCACCAGATCGCAATCCAATTGAGCATTTGTGGGACGAAGTTGAAAGAGCCATCAGGCAGCTGGTTCCACAACCATCAAATCTCACAGAACTGGACAGTGCTATTCATCAGGCATGGTGTCAGATTCTATGCATCACCTTACAACATCTCGTGGAGTCAAGGCCAAGAAGAATCGCCGCAGTATTGAAGGCAAAAGGTGGCCCAATAAAGTACTGATGGGGTGGTCATAATAATCTGGCCACTCAGTGTAGATAACAGGCATCACTGACTGCTAGTGGACCATAGAATGCATCTCGCTTCCCTCCGCAGTTGAGATGCAAAAAGACATTCCCTTGGTACACTGTTACACATGATCGGCTCGAGTTCCTGGTTCAGACAGCGGCTGTGTGTACGTCCCTGGTTTTGTATGTAGGCCACTGCCGCCCAATTGTTCATCCGGATTTGCAATGATTTTTGACGGAGAAGAGGGGCGAAGGCCAGTAGGGCCTGGAAGGCCGCCCTCATTTCCAACACTTTTAAGGATAGTAGGTCCGCATGGAAGTACCACTTGCCCTGGGCTGCCAGGTTCTTGTAGTACACACCCTAGCCTCGATGGCTTGCGTCCGAGATCACTATCTTCTTCAGGCCGGATACTCTGATGGCGAAGGGGATTCTCCTCTCGTAGCCACTAGCATAGTGATTGTCTCATGTGATGGGTGGTGATGATTTTCTGGCGCAGATTGATACGATTGGTGCCACTGCTGCTAGAATCCCAGATGGAAGATTCTCAGCCTCCAATGTGCCCATCTGACCATTGGGATAGTGGATAATAGGGACCCCAAGAGACTCACGCACTTGAGTGTGTGTAACCAGGCTGAGGAAGTTGCCTTGCGGGCTCTGAGTTAAATGGTAGCAATCTTCCCTGCTAGGAGAGAGATGGTGTTTCGGGAGGTGTCTAGAAGGGCACCCAGGAAGATCAGCTTCTGGGCCGGTATGAGATTTGACTTCTGGAGGTTGAGTATCCAACCATACTCCTGCCGAGTTGAGATCAGTGAAAAATGTTTTATGTACCTGGTGCCACACCCCGGATTGATTGATCAAAAAACAGGAAAGAAAGTGGGGCTTTTTTGGCACCAAATGACACAACCAATGAACTATAAAGTGACTTGTACAAAAAACATAATTTTATTGAATACAAAATATTTAAAAGGCCATGATTCTAAAATACAAATGTGTAACATGATTGAGGAATACCTTCCCACTCCACTCTATGATTCCCTGACTCAGGCATGAGATATACCAAACACACAATTTCAATACTTGATTCAAAAAGTGCTAAGGACCTGATAGATGATAATCAAATTTTCATCACTGATAATAGTGAATGGACAATGACAATGAACAATACAACATTTGTTTTTGCTTTCACACAGCTGTCGTGCATGTGCTTCTGGGATAATTTAACCTATTCATGTTAGCAGAAATGTAACTCTATTACTGCAGTGTACTGGAAGTGTGTACTATGGCTCATTTAACCTTTTACACACTTCCAGTATGCTGCAGTAATAGAGTTACAATTCTGCCCTGCTAACATGAATAGGTTAAATGATCCGTAGTACAACTACATGTTATGTAATATTGATCATGATTTAACCTATTCATGTTAGCAGGGGAGAATTGTAAATCTATTGTTGTAGTGTAGTGGAGGTGTGTGCTGTATATATGTACTACATATACAGTGCACAGTGCAGCAATAGATTTACAATTTTCCTCGACTAACATGAATGAGTTAAATGATCCGCAGTACAATGACATGTTATGTACTATTATGTACTATAGATCATTTAATCCATTCATATTAGCAGGGGATAATAGTAAATCTATTGCTGCAGTGTGTACTCTGTATGTAGTACATATAGAGTACACACTGCAGACAATAATTTACTATTTTCCCCTGCTAATACAGTAAATCGTTCTTATAAGGGACCCCAGGCCCTCACTCACTGTTAGTTGCCTCGCTGGTGAGGTTGCTCTGTGCGGGAGAGCAGCGTCGAGTCAGCGCTGGTCCGGTGGGAGGAGCTCCAGGTGGGGTTCTAATTTAGCTGGCCTGCGACTGCTCACAGGTCCTCTGGGCAGTCGATGCTGTTCGGTCGATGCTGAGAACTCATCGACCTCGCGAACCTCTGACGTCGCATCCGGGTACTGCCAGTAGGTCAGCAACACATAAGGACCTTCCGTGCATGCGTTGCAACTCACAGAGCCTTACATCCCCACACTGCGCTTTCTCACGGCCGTTAACTTCTCCAACTACAGTTTATGTATCTTAATAGTTGAAATGGACAGCGCAAGCGCAGTGTATAGTTCGCAAACTCGACGAGAAGGGCACGCAAGCGCAGTACGTTGTAGTTGAACTGGACAGGAGCTGTGTGTAGTTGGAGAAGTTAACGGCTGTGAGAAAAGGGACGCAGGCGCAGTATGGGAATGTAAGGATCGGTGAGTGGCAACGCATGCGCGGAAGGTCCTTAAGTGAAACTGACCTACTGGCAGTACCCGGATGCGACGTCAGAGGTGCGTGCCGTCGATGAGTTCTCAGTGTCAACAGAACAGGACCCCACCGGACCGGCGCCGACTCGCCGTTGCTCTCCCAGTAAGAAAAAAAAAAATCATAGCGCAAGCTTCGTGGCTATGTATCGGGGCATTTTGACAAGTACAGGTACTTGTCAAAATGCCCTGTATCGGGCCCGATTCCGATGCTAGCATCGGTATCGGGACATCCCTAGTTTAAACCGTCTTTTAAGTCAGTTAATTTAATTTATGGATCAGGTTCCTTGGACAACCTTTTTTGATAGAGGGTGTGGGAAATGCCAACTCCTATTTTGTTTTAAATGAGAGGGTATTTATTTTGTTATTCAATCTTGTGATTGTTTTTTACATCAATATCTGTTTTTAGATAGATTGAACTTTTGCCTAAGATTTTCTGCCCTGATCCCAATTTTTGATTGGCCTTGTGTGGCTTTTCTCAACATCGTTGATAATGGTTCAAACGGACACCATTTTGTCTGATGAGAGCTAAAAGAGGCAGTAGTACTTTCGTGAAGGTCCTGGGAGCGGTCGAGATGCTGAACGGGAGGCACACGAACTGTTATGGAGAATCGGAGATACTTCTGGAAGTCTTGGTGGATTGGGAAGTGTAGGTATGGGTCTGAAAGATCTATTGATAATACTAAGGCTGTATGACGCACGAGGCGATTTAATAAAAAGTGATTTACTTCTTGCACACATCATCAGGTGCTGGTGACTTCTATTATGAAAGATCTATTGAGAACATCCAGTCCTGAGGCTGGATTGTATGCAAGATTGACTGTAGTGACTCCATTCTGAAAGTAGGGACCCGAATGTTTTCGCTCAGTGGTTTCAGGTCCAGTACGTGTCTGAGATTTCCTGTCTTTTTCCTCACTAAGAAACTTCTGACGGACCATAGATCAACATGTCGTCTAGATATGGAATTAGATAAACGCCCTGGAGGCGCAAAAATGATACCGGCTCTGCCAAGATTTTTGTAAAAATCCTCGGAGCAGTGGAAAGACCGAAGGGGAGTGCCCAAAATTGCCAGTGAACCATTCCCGCTTCGTCTGTATTGCAAAGCAAAGGAATTTCTGATGGTCCAGACAGATAGGTATGTGTAGGTATGCATCCTTTAAGTCCAGGGTGACCATAAATATTGACCTTTGGAAAATCCTTCGAACTGAATAAATGCTCTCCATCCTGAAATGTTTGAACTTCAGGAACTGATTCAACCTTTTCAAATTTAGGATCATCCTGAACTTGCCTGATGGTTTTGGTTCTAGGAACACATGGGAATAAAACCCCCGAAACTGCTGTTCCCCTGGGACTGGAATAATTACATTCTGTGAGGCCAAATGCTGTACGCACTCCAACACTGCCTGAGCTTTTACCTGTTCCCTTGGCAAAGTGGTCATATAAAAGGCTTGGGGAGGCTGGGCCAGAAACTCCAAGCGATAACCCCCCCTTAGGAGATCTAAGACAAAAGGACTGCTTGAAATCTTTTCCCAACGAGAAACAAAAAGGGAAAGCCTCCCTCTGCCTTTGCGATGGCGTCACTTGGATTCCTTGTTTGTTGCCTCAGGAGCTGAGAACAGCAAACCTCCTCTGGGCTTGTTCTTATTAAAGGGCCAGCCTCGTTTTTGAAACTGAGGCTTATTGGTCTGCTTCCTTTACTCCTGAGAGGGATGAAAAAAACGTTTACGACGTATTCTCTTCCTTTTCTCCGGGAACCTCTTCCCCTTCTCAGAGGACCTGGTCAAGACCTCATCAAGGCCAGACCCAAACAACAAACCTCCTTCAAATGGGAGAGAAGAAAGCATGGACTTACAGGTAATGTCCCCCTCCCAAGACTTTAGCCAAATAGCTCTCCTAGCTGAGTTTATCAGGGCCCCAGACCTTGCCGCTGCCCTAGCACTCTCCACTAAAGCATCTGCCAAATAGGCCACAGGTTTCCCGAAAACTGATAAGGACTCCAGCACCTGATCTGCCAGAGCCCCCTGAGAAACATGCAAGGAAGCATGCTCCAACCAAAGGTCCATATTGCGTGCCACACAGGTGGCTGCCATCGCTGGTGCTAAGTAGGCAGCATTAGCATCCCAAGCCCTACGGAGTAAGGCCTCCGCTTTCCTATCCATTTGATCCTTAATATTTCCTGCATCCTCAAAAGGAAAGATCTGCTTTCTTAGATACCTGGGCCAAAGCCGCATCCAGTCGAGGACACTTGAAATATTGAGCTTTCTCCTCCTTAGTGAAGGGGAATCTCCTCTTCATCGGATTTAAAACCCCAGAATTTCCTCTTGGGCTCTTTCCACTCACCCTCTACTAACTCCTTTAGAGACTGGTGCAGGTAGATCAAGCAGGTAGGTGGGCCTGGGGAGGGTTTATCATAAGGGCTTGTTCAAACCGAAAGTGCTGCGTATCAGAGCGGTAGCTGCTGGAACGCACCGTTCCAGATCCAGATTATCCATTCTTGGCAGTGCAAAATAAAAGTGAAATTATTTTCTGGATAAAAATAAGAAAATTGCAAACCGCTGTTGCAAAGAAAAAAGAAGGCAATAAAAAGCCTTTAACAAGAAAAAGAAAGGAGAGAACACAACCAATATTTAATAAAATGTAAAGGCTTTTGGTTCAGAAGGGAATTCCTGGAAACCAAAGTCAAATCTGTATTTGAGAAGAGAACTCAAAGGGGCATACAGAGGCTGCTCCTACAGCCCATTTACCATGTCCATCACTTACAGTGATTAACATTTACTGTGGTAATATAGAGGTGCAGTGATGATGTATATCTGTGTACATTTTCATGACTCACATTGCTGGCTTTTTTAGTGGGTCTGAGTCCTACAAATTCAAAATTCCTTCCAAAGGAAAATAAATTTGACACCGAGGTCAGATTGTCTTGTACAGGCTGTAAAGAGGCATACCCCGTCCATGTGGGTCATTGTAACAAGATTACTGCACACCAGCTCTGACTCTCCAGGTCACTCTGCATTGTCCAGGGTGCGTTGCCACTATGAATATTAATAAATGGGGAAAGAGCACAGAGTACAGTTTCCACTGAGAAGCTTGTACACTAGGGAAGCATAGCATTGTGGAAATGTGGTTTTTCATGCCCTACATTGTAGTTCCCACTGTGCACAGCAGACGAATTTACACAGACTGCCTGCAGAGCACAGAGGCGGCCATTTCAAAAGGAGCCATGAGAAAACGAAGAGGACAACTAATAAAAAAGTAAGTTTCTCTGTTCAGTTTCTCTGTACAGCAACTGCATTTGCCTTCTTCATGTTTTTTTTCCTCTTCCTTCCCTTCCCCCTCTCTCTCTTTCCCTCCCTGTTCCCGCTTACCTTTCCCCCCTAACCTAATCCTCCTACTAACCTTACTGTGATCTCTGCTCCTGATGGATGCCCACTTAACCAACATTTGAGATTATATAGTCTTCAACTTTATTCTAAATATACGGATAACTTCACTGCCTACTGGTCTATTATGTTATAATGTTCGACAAAGTTCCTGTTGTTGTCATTGTTCAGCACTTATTTGTTCGATTTACATGTTTACATTCTTATAGGATGTCTGGTCCGGTCGTGGTTGCCTCCCGATTGGCAGCTCTCTCCCCCACATAGGTCTCACATCCTTGCTCCCATTGGTGGGTTCAGACGTGTCTGTTTTAGGTTTTATCCCAAAACAATTTAGATTTTTCTCTCTACCACACTTTTTTTGCATTTTTGCTGTCTTTGGTTCTTCTTTTTTCTTTTATTCTTCTCTTCCTCATTCTTCCTTTGCTTTCTTCATTCTCACTCCAGGTGGTCCCCTCGATCTCCTATCGGCTATTTATAATGATCACCCTTAATTTCGTTTCCCTGAATGTCCAGGGCCTCAATGACCCCCGGAAGAGATCTCAAGGGCCCATATCCTATTTTTGCAAGAGACCCATTTTAGAGACCCGTATCCTCCTGTCCTACGGTCTCGTTATTATCAAGAGGTTTTTGTAAGTAATAACTCTACCAGTAAATACAAAGGTGTAGCTGTCTGCTTCCACTCATCAATTTCCTTTCAGATGCAACAGGTTAAGCGTGATAAGGAAGGGAGATACATATTCCTAAAGGGGACTCTTTTTTTGTATACTTATCACCTTAGTAAATATTTATTTGCCAAATCACAATCAGTCCTCGGCTTTCATGGATACCTTACATAAATTAGAGGCATTTGCGGAAGGAGTTATTATAGTAGGTGGTGACTTCAATCTAACACTTGATCCCTCCATAGATACTTCTTCTAGCAAATCACAAATACCCCTCTCTCATCTTAACAAACTGAAAAGGAAACTTAATTCCTTTCAACTTTGTGATGTATGACGTATACTGAACCCACAGGTCAAGGACTACACTTTCTTGTCACACCCATCAGACGCATAGCAGACTAGACTATTTTTTGATATCGCATTACTTGCTTACATGAGCTCCAAAAGGCACTATTGATACTTGGATATGGTAAGATCACTACCCTGTCCTTCTAACCCTAACCTTTTCAGACTCCCCCCTCCCCGCGCACCCCGAGCTGGCGTCTTAATGACCTGCTATTGCACAATTCAACCACTTCGACAGCTGTTCAATCAACCATCTCTGACTTTTTATCGATACATGCTCGCGACCCGCTAAAATGGGAAACGCTTAAATGTGTTGTCCGGGATGTACTGATCTCTCATGGGTCTCGTTTTAAAAAAGAAAGATCCCTTGCCACAAATTCGCTACTTCAAGATATAGAAAACCAAAAGGGCGCAACACTAGGTCAGCTGACTGACCGGGTCGGACGAAACAGGGAATGTGACAGGGAAAATAATGTGACAAATGGATCTAAAGGGCGAGAAACCAATGAACAGCTGAGGAAACAAAAAGATGAGCACTTACATTTTAGATCGTAGGACCAGAGGATGGATGGCCGGTGTGAAGGATCGGGACATCCGTGGTGTCTATCTGAAACTGGTGTGCCGGAAGATGTGCATCCACACGGGGAGAGGAGGCTGTGGGCGAGGGGGAGGGGAGAAAACAAAAGAATGGGGACTAAGTCCGTTGCCCCGCTCTGTGGATCCAGGGGCTGTGTGGTGTGGGGGAGAATCGGCGGTGTCAGATGCAGGCTGAACAGCTGTGGCCGTGGATCATGATGCTCAGTCACTGTCAGCGCAGACTGGGGCAGTGTGCGGGAGCCGTTGACTGAAAAATGTCGGCTGTCAGTCGGGTCTGTGATGGGATGAGGGTAGTAACAGGATGGAGGGGCAGTGAGCAACGCGTTTCGAGGAGTGATACCTCTTTTTCAAGCTCAAAAAGGAACATATAAGGTCCCCATTCTTTTTTCTCTCCCCCCTCATCCACAGCCTCCTCTCCCCGTGTGGATGCACATCTTCTGGCACACCAGTTTCAGATAGACACCACGGATGTCCATCCTCTGGTCCTACAATCTAAAATGTAAGTGCTCATCTTTTTGTTTCCTCAGCTGTTCATTGGTTTCTCGCCCTTTAGATCCATTTGTCACATTATTTTCCCTGTCACCTTCCCTGTTTTGTCTGCCCCGGTCAGTCAGCTGACCTAGTGTTGCGCCCTTTTGGTTTTCCGTTTCTGGTTTGCATATCCACAGGCACTCCTCCTGGGTTTCAGGGCTGCATACTAGTTAGGGTCACATTATCTACCCCATCAATATCATTACAAGAGCGCTGTTTGTACGATTTGTGTTTTTACTTCAAGATATACATGTTTTGGAGCTTCGTCATAAATCTACCGCTGATAATATAGCCAATATAACCATAAATCTACTCTCACTCACAAAAGAACCCAGCTCCGCACAGTGCTTAATCAAGCCTCTCTGAAACATAAGGATTCATTAAAATGCTCCTTTTTTTTAACATGTTGAAAAGTGGGGTAAAAAGGTAGCTCGTTCTAAAAACGGACCCATACCTTTATTCCGAAAATACACACCTCAGACTCTCACCTGGTTCATCGCTCTGACCAAATACCTCAAGCCTTTCAATCTTACTACTCTGACTTGTATAACCATGACTCTTCCAATTCTACCTCCTCTTCCCCTCGACGACCTTCAGATATTCTCTCTTATATCAACTCGACCCCTCTGATGTAGTTATCTGCCGTGGCCCAGGAACACCTTCAGCAGCCCTTTGCTCTAGAGGAGATCCCTGGTGTCATTTGTGATCTCGCTAATGGCAAGAGTCCTGGCCCTGATGGATGCACAAGCGATTTTTATAAGAAAGGTATCGATTCACTTGCCCCTATTCTGGAAACGACTTCCAATTCCATTTCTAAAACTTGTCATTTCCCCTCTCAATCCCAGGAGGCCCATATTACTGTATTACCCAAAAACAACATAGACCCAACTCAATGCTCTAGTAATAGGCCGATATCTTGATATCTTATAGGCCGATAAAATCTTAAAATCTACGATAGAGGGCGGTTGACATTATTTCTCTTCTACAATCTAACTGGGATGGTGGACACCGGCAGGAGGGCATGTTGTTATCCGTTGACTTGCAAAAGGCGTTTGATTCGGTTTCCAGGCCTTATATGTTTACTCTACTGCGGCAATGGGGCTTTGGTCCATCTTTCCTTCGGCTGCTGCTCACTCTATACTCCAACCCATCGGCTCAGATTCGTATACAATGTTACCTCTCTGAACCCTTTGGTATTTTCACTGGCACCCGACAGGGGTGTCCCTTATCGCTATTGCTTTTTGCACTGGCGATAGAACCCCTCGCCATTGCCATCAGCAACTCTGTCAATATCAAGGGGGTTAGCTGTGAGGGAGTAGAGCAAAAATGTGCACTCTTTGCGGATGACCTATTGCTCTTTGTTACATCTCCCCTTATATCTGTCCCCAATGTTGTAAGACTCTTGCTTGAGTTTGCAGCGGTCTCTGGACTCAGGGTCAATGCCTCTAAGTCAACGGCTCTCAATGTCAACCTGACCTTTGGACTCGCCTCACCCAAGCCTTCCTGTTTACTTGGTCAACTGACTGTTTACACTATTTGGAGATTAAACTCACACCGTCCTATCCATCCTTATATAAATGTAATTATGTTCCACTATATAAACAATTGAAAGCAGATGTAAACAGGTGGTCCTCTTGTACCTTGTTGTGGATTGGTCGTATACATGCGCTTAAGATGACCCTCTTTATTTGGGCCCAGAAATGCCAGAGACTCTCCAAAGTCATCATGCACTCTCCTAAAGAAGTTGGAGGTTTGGGGGTCCCTAATTTAATGCTATATTACAGGGCGGCCATACTGGCTCAGCTATCCTCTGTATACTTCCCAGACTATCAGCCGGATTGGTTGGCGTCTGGCTCACCAGTGGACGTTCTCATGTGGACGACCCCTAGACGTCGCTCGGTCGGTCGGCCCAGTCTTCCTCTTTAGCCTTATGGGATCGACTCCGAGGGCTTTATGATTTGGCCTCAACCCACACTCCTCTGGCGCTGATACTCAACAATCCTGATTTCCCACCGGGGACTCAATCACGTGCATTTCAGTGGTGGACTGATAAAAGGCCTTTATTGCATTGGTTGTTTTTTCAAAGCCCGACAACCTCTAACGTTG
Organism: Nanorana parkeri; assembly: GCF_000935625.1. NCBI lineage: Eukaryota > Metazoa > Chordata > Amphibia > Anura > Dicroglossidae > Nanorana > Nanorana parkeri. The sequence goes on along the minus strand of NW_017307918.1, from coordinate 120,495 downwards.
ACCTACTGCCTGAACACTTTAAATATGCCCTCCACTGAGATGTTTCGCTATGGTCAGCTTCATAATTTTTTTAAATCTTAGAATCTTCCTCCAACAGATTCTCCATTTACCACCCTGTATGAACGGTGGTGCACACAGTCGAATACGCCACATGGAGGAATATCTCTCATTTATTCACTTTTTTTGAATTCCTCCTCCAAACTGTCTTATATGCTGTCCTGGGAAAGAGGATTCCAGACTGAGTTGTCCTTGGAGTTGTGGCATACCTGCTGCTCCAGGTTATCTAAAGGACTGTTAATCGTATCCCTGATAGAAGCTAACTATAAGGTCTTCTCACGCTGGTATATGGTGCCCTCCAGACTGGCGGCCATCTACCCTGGCCAATCGCCTTTATGCTTTAGGGGTTGTGGGCTTACTGGAACAATGTTGCATACTTGGTGGGAATGCCCACGCCTCCGCCCATATTGGAACAGACTTTATGCCTTGATTTATAAGGTACTCCGGATCCGACCACCCAGTGATCCACAGTTTGTCTTATTAAATCGTCCAGTCCCCAGTTTGTCCAAGTTCGAAACTGAACTACTGTCGTTCTTTTTTCTGGCTGCCAAAATTTCCCTAGCACAAGCCTGGAAAACCCAGGCCGCCCCGTTCAGACTACTTATTTCTAAATTATCGTGGATAATGGTACATGAGAAACTAAATAGTATCCTCAAAGACACCAGAAATACATTTGAACGGGTTTGGGATCCGTGGATGCAATACCTGCACATTTCTCAGTCTCATTAACCAAGTTTTATTGTTATATCACTTTATGCTCGCCATGTCCCAGATACCTTCCTGATCTTTTCCTATTCTTCTTTCTTCTTATACTTTTACTATGAGCTTCGTCATATGGGAAGGTCTTCTTTATTTTTGTCTGTATATAAGCATCTGATATGTCTGTTTTGCCATGAAAGCCACTGCTATGCAGATACCTGACCTGTCATGACTATATATCTACATTTGTAATATGAGATGCTTAATGTAATTTTTTTAGCTTGTCCTGTCTAAAACTTTAATAAAAACTTTATGAAAGTAAAAATCTACGCTAAACTTCTTGCTACTAGGTTAGGCCTTTACATACCTGAGCTCATTCACAGAGAACAAGTTGGCTTTGTTCCACGAAGGGAAGCAAGGGACAACACAATCAAAACCATAACTCTTATGCACTATGCTAGACGCTGTAATCTGCCCCTTTGTCTTCTCTGCGTTGATGCTGAAAAGGCGTTTGATCGCCTCAGCTGGGATTTCCTTTTTTGTGCCCTCTCAAATAAGTCAGCCCCTACCCTTTCTTTATAAAATCAAAGCTCTTTATAGTTGCCCTACTGCTCGTGCACGAGTCAACGGATTACTATCCAACTCCATAAGTATCAACAATGGAACCAGGCAGGGATGCCCCTTGTCCCCTTACCTGTACATTCTTGCCATGGAACACTTGGCAGAAGCTATCCGAACTAATCCTTCCATACAGGGTAGTACCCTTCATAAGACTCATCACAAAATGGGACTATATGCTGATGACCTTCTATTATATATTAGTAAGCCTAGAATAGGTTTTCCCTCCTTATTAGAGGAATTCCGCAAATTTAGCCTAGTGAGTAATTTTAAAGTAAATCTTCATGAAACAGAACCCTTAAATGTTACCCTTCCCTCTGTAGAAATCGAACATCTACGTGATCAATTCCCCTTTTCTTGGCAACCCCATCCTATTAAATATCTAGCAATACATATATCTTCTAATCTTTCTGACCTTTACCGTCTAAATTATGTACCTTTTCTCCAGTCCACCATGGCCAGATTACACCAATGATCCACCCTTCGTCACTCATGGCTGGGTAGGATGTCCCTAGGGAAGAAATCTGGGAAGAATGGATATTCTTCCCAGATTTCTATATTTGTTCCAGGCACTCCCTATTACCCTCCCTGTTAACTTTTTTAAACAACTCCGTGCAGCTCTTCTGAAATATATTTGGGCTTGCAAACGCCCACAACTGGGATACTCCATGTTGATTAGACGTAAAGACTCGGGATGTGCTGGATTGCCTGATCTTCAATCCTATTTTAGAGCTACCTTATTGGCCCAAATTATTGATCGGAAATTCCACTACGACCACAAACTATGGGTGGATATTGAAGCCCAGATCTCCTCAATTCTACCTTGTTCGATCCCTTGGATTCTCCGTCGCCATCACCCTTGTCTCTCATCTCTCCCATTCTTCCTACCTCCACTATTGAAGATCTGGGATCACTTGCTCAAACACTCCTCGATTTCCAGTTCTCATGGACCCGTGACTCCCATAATGGGCAACCTGGCATTCCCCCCAGGTAATCTCTCCTCCTCTTTTTTCTCCTGGACCAAACATGCGCCATCCCCTATTATCTCAGCTTTTACCCGTCAGACTCTTAAACCGTTATCTGAACTTTTACCCACAGGCTCTCGAATCATGGGCCTATGGCTCCATTACTTTCAGCTAAAAACCTTCTCTAACAAATGTTTCTCTCATACACATCTTCACACACCCCTTACTCAATTTGAAAGTATCTGCCTTCACTCTACACCACCTTATTGCACCATTTCCTTACTATATCATATGCTCCTATCCGCACAGGCCTCTACAAGACCACATTATATTGTGGCCTGGGAACATGATTTGCCACAATTTGTATTGGTCTCAGAACTACATGCCTCATTCATACTTACCCACAAAATGTCTATCTCCAGTGCAGCACAAGAACGAGGATTTAAACTCTTAACTCGCTGGTACAGTAGCCCGAGTGTCTTACATAGAATGTTTCCCGTTAGATCATCATCATGCTGGCGATGTCCCCATTTGCTCTCCTTTTGGAATGAGGTGTTCTCCATTCACTCACATATTACTGATTCCTTGATCGCTCCCTCTCCCAAAATTGCATTACTCTCTATTATCCCAGGCTCTATTTCTCGTGCTAAGAAAGGCCTCCTACGTTTTTTCATAGCAGCTGCCCGCAATTTGATCCCTAGATATTGGAATTCTATCACTATTCCCTCCATACGTGAGTGGACACAAGAGGTCTGTTATATTATTACTTTAGAACAGTTAACAGCTCACTTGCATCACCATTTACCTCAATTTGAGGGCATCTGGAACTCGTGACAACTCTACATGGAAACAGATCATTTCAGGTCCTTAGATTAATTTTTTTTCTCTTCTTCCTCTTTTCTCCGCTACTTCTCGCCCTCTCTCACACTGTTCTTTCTCGTCTACCTCTTTTCTTTCTGCAACACATCTCCTCTCTTTGCCCAATGATTCTTATACTTTATTGCGCTCACCATTTCACTATGATACAAATAATATTGGATTGTTCTTGTGTTTCTCATAACGTGAGCTTCTATATGCTGATTCCTAATCAGCCTACCACTCATTTTAAGGTTTGAATCACGTATTACGACCTAATGTACATTGACTTGGTGTTGCCTTTCGAACATTTGTTAATGTATATTTTTCTTATGTTTTCTTTATACTCCTTTGTATGTAAAAATGCTTAATAAAATTTTATCACGTAAAAAAAAAAGGAGAAAAAACAGATGTTCCCCTAGGAAAGGGAGCTTGATAAGGGATCACTTAGATGCTTGGTTCGCATGCCAGCATTTGAGCCAGAGAATCCTTCTAAGGACCTCAGAAGAGGAGCTTATGTGGGCTGCTAAATGCCCTGTGTCAAGGGAGGTTACATTTTACTCCCTACACAATCTAATCATAATGTACTGTGGACCTATATGGGTTGGACTTGATGGACGTATGTCTTTATTCAACCCCAAATACGATGTAACTATATGTAATCAAGCAGTCATTTCCTGGGAAATCTAAGTGGAACTTTTTTTTCTCAGTCAAAAAGAGCCTGTGCAGGTGACCAATACCCAGACTAGCACCTTGTACAAATTATATTTGTAAACACAAAAGACAAAAAATTTCGGAATTTCAAAACAGACATAGGTATCTATAAAAATTGATTTAAATATTGTTAAAAAGCCATAAAATACTTTAACGTATGGCACATTTCGCAAGAACCTATAGAATCTTTACCTCTAACTACCATTGATCAATAATCAATACATGTCCATGAACCATAACCTCTCTTTCAGAAAGGATCAAGAAAAAAGCAAGTGATCTTTAACCAGTACAGGTCAGTGGAGCGAAGGCAACTCTATGCATTTCACAGGTAATAAAGTGTGCTTCCAAGGTATTACATTCATATCAATGGGTAGTCAAAATAAGCAACACGGTCATCTAATTATATTCACAATAAACTTTTTTTGTTTACCAATAAGCAACATAGTCGATTATGCATATGTAAATATGTCTGCTCAGTAGAAGCGTAAAGGAAGCCCAGGACCCCTCAGGTACAGAGGCAGGGGTGTGGAATTCCTATCGCCCGACGCCCGAGACATGCAGTTTCATAATCCCATCATGAATTCGGAAGGAGTTAAACACTCTGTTCAGATTTGTAGAGCCGGAGGCCGGCTTTACAGTAGAAACAATTGTGGTGGCTCAGCTTCCGCCAGATCGATTCTACGATCCGGTAAACAGCCGCTCCCCCGCCCGACACATGTGCCGTGTTTCCCGGGCTCAGGACTGGCATCCCGGGTGTCAGTTGGAAGCAGTTCCAGCACTCAATGAATTGGAAGCACTCAGTATAGAGGCTTCTCATTCATTCAGAAACTAATGATAGTAAAAATATCTTACTATCATTAGTTTATGAATGGGGAGGAGCCTCTGTAGTGAGTGCTAGTCCCCATTCATAAATTCTTGAATGAACAGGCTGTGATGTAAATCACAGCCAGTTCATTCATAACTGGGGACACATAGTACTATGTGTCCCCAGTTATTTACAAACACTGGAGTGATCAGACGATCACTCCGGTGTATGCTCTGCACAGAGGGATCGTTAAATATCAATGATATTTAACGATCCCCCGCTCGGCCACGCTACAGAGCCGCTGTCATCCGAAAAATCACAGGATGACAGCGGCTCCAAACAGAACACAGCTCGGCCATGGATTGCGGCCAGCCGCCGCTCACATCCCGCCCGCCGGCCAATTTTCGTCGGATCCCCACTGCTACAGACCCTACAAGTGAGGGACAGCAGTGGGGATCCATGGAGTCTCTCATCCCTGCATGGAGCAGCTTCAGGCAGGGATGATAGACTCCAGATGCCGGCGTCCGGCAGCAGCGGTGCCGGCGCCCGATATTTTCGTTAATAGCGGTCATCAGCGGCTTGTGAGCCGCTGGTGACAGCTATTATTTTGAAGGGGACAGTCTGCTGAACAGTTCTGCTATAAGCTTATGGTCGCTAAAGCGACCATGAGCTTATAGCAGAACTGTAAATGCCACCGACGTAAGGCATACTGAGCTGGCCAGCCGGGAACACTTTTGTTCCGCCGTATGCCTTACGTCGGTGGCAGCGAAAGGGTTAAAGTAGAAAGGTGATCTTTTGTACCCCCAGTATCACCTTAAAGAGGGCCTGTCACCACCACTATGCTATCACATTGGGGGCTTGTAAGCCCCCCTATGTAATAGCAAATAAAGGAGAACTATGGGGTCAGTGCTTTTCCCCATAGTATTCCTAAGGCTAACGAGAGGACACAAATTAGCGTCCTCCCGTCACCCAAAGCTCAGTATACCCCGAGCTTCAGTTTGTGGTATACTAAGACGCTGCAGCCGGAACGGATCCCAACAATGCTGTCTGGATCCACCCAGCTGCGTGAGTGACAGCTGGTTCTGCCTATCTACAGGCAGAGCTGTACCTGCCCCCTCCCCCGTCCGTTCCGCCAGTCAGCGCTGGAGGATCGGACAGACGGACGGGGGGATCCCTGCAGGGAGCTGTGAGTGACAGTAACGGCTCTCTGCACGAATAGATCGAGAAGTGAGCGAGCGGCGGTATGTGTTCGCTCACTTCCCGATCTACTGAGCCGACCTGTAACAGTTTGATTGTCACAGGTCGGCTCGGATTAAGAGGCTGAGTGAAAATCACTCGCCTCATAATTCTCCTTTTAAAGTAAAAAAAAAAAAGAAATCAGTTTTGAAAAAAAATGTAATAAATTAAATGTAAAAATAATACATTACCCCGCGTGTCGTCACGTAAACACACGTCGGGTGCGCCTACGTGCGAAAATGACAATTGCGCTACACATGTTGGATATCGCCGCACACGCCAGAGTAAGAGCAATCATTCTAGGGCCAATATTTACGCGTATCTCTAAACTGATGACCTGTAGGAGCTTTTAAAGCATCATCTATGGACTTTTTGAGGTACTGAATCCTGTTGCAGTTTCACGGATGCATACAATTTTTAACCTGGGCATGTTGGGTATCTATTTACTCGTAACTTCATCTTTTATATTTTACAAATGGTTTTATATAGTGTTTTGGGGCACTAACTTTAACTTAAGTGCATTTTCACAAAAGTTTGGGGTTTGCTAATAAGTTGCGATAATGTCGTGCAACATAAAAATTTGCAACTGCCACCATTTTATTCTACTGGGTCTTGGCTTTCAGAAAATATATAATGTTTGGGGGTTTTAAGTAATTTTCAGGCCTAAAATGTGGATAACATGTAAAAAAAAAAGAAAAAGAAGAAAAAAAGGCCTTTCTCCTTAAGGGGTTAAGGAAAATTAACTATGTGATTCTCATTTCACATTAGTATGAACACCAACTATGACTATGAATTGTGTGATATCTTACAACTGTGTAACAGCACAGCATTGTAAATGCCACTATGTTAAATCATAACTTTAGTTATGTAAATGAAAATAAACAAAGTGCAATTTGCAATTGTCTTGAAGACATGAAAGACATAAAAGAAAGAAAACAATGCATATAATGCAACAATAACTGTATTATATAGAGTCCATAAATGTAACCTTTATTACTTGTCCTCTGGACCTGAAAAAAAAGGTAAAGAAAAAACATATATGCACAAGTCCAAATATCAGATAAAGTCTGTGATGACCATCAGAATAGCAGACTTGATCACTGGACAGTCCTTAAAGAGATTTAGGTCACTTGTTCATGAGTGGCAAAATTGTAAAGTTCCTCAGTGGTGAAAATTAGATAGTCTCTTTAGTTGACTGAAGGCACTTCTAAACAAGTCCATCCTTAGATGTGAATTGTGCACGTTAGTACCTGAAAAATATGGGAACTCATACAATTCCAACTGTAAAGTTCCCAGGTGAAACAGCCATCCTTACTCCAACTACTCTTCTCACACAGAAGCTTGGAACTGTTTCTGTGAACTCTGGATCTATAGTCACATCACTGTCAATGAATAGATTCTGTTTGGCAGTTGGATTGATTTTAGCAATGTCTTTTGCAGAAAGAGGTGTTTGGCATATGTGCCAACCTTGACAGTGAGCATCATAGGGCTTGGTGTGATAGCAGTGTGGAATATGGACTAACCTTGCTGTAGTGCGTACAAGCCTTATCCACTTGGAGAAACGTTCAAATTGTTGACCGCCCAAGACGAATCTTTGTTCAGATCTAGTGACAAGGGTTTTGACTTCAGGATGAATCTCTGGATCTTTGTCAGGATTTAGAAGACTCAAGACATCAGTTGTGGTTTCTTCTGTATGATCCAGCAGGAATTCAGGACCTGTTAACCAAAAATAATTTGCGAAGACACTTGCAGACACTGGCCTGGTGGCATGATCTGCAAGATTAATTTCAGATGGAACATAATGCCACTGTTCAGGTTTAGAGGATTTCCTGATTTTTTTGTACACGGTTGCTGACATGGACATAGAAATGTTGGCCTGATTGTATATGTAGCCCAGAACAACTTTGCTGTCCGTTCGGAACTTGATATCATCTATTTGAATGTCTAGCTCATGCAGTATAAAATCTGCAAATTCTACAGCTAGCACAGTCCCACAAAATTCAAGCCTAGGAATTGTGTGTTCAGGCTTAGGTGTCAACTTAGCTTTGCCAATCAGAAACCCCACGTGTTTGATTAAAAGAGGCTCTTACCTTGAGGTAGGCGACAGCTGCTATGGCCTCAGTAGGTGCATCTGAGAAGATGTGAATCTCTCTTTTTTGATGTAACTGTTGCAGGTTGTTGCCCATGGCCCTCCCTGCTGACTACAGTACATGAGGAAGAAACACTTGTGGCCGGAGCAGGACTTTGTAGCTCACCGCCATGATTTGAAACAGGGCTGGATGTAGGTAGCTGCTGTGAAGTGTCTGGAGGTGGACCAGGATGCATAGCTGTAACATGTTACCACTGGATTCACGCCATGAGCGGTGTCCAGGAAGCTTAGTCCAGGTAGACGTGGGTCTGTCTTTGCCAACTCTAGCTCCATGAGGAGGTTGCTTAGTTCTTGGAGCTTGCGATGATCTTTGTTACCTATTTTCGGAAAGTTTTGCCGTCTCTTGAATAGAGCGCTTTCTTTGGCTTCAGAACTGCCATAGGTTTACTCAAGTCTTGCCCATGCAGCAATAAGACCTGCCTCTGGATAGTCAACATGTACCGCTTTCAGTCTTTTAACATGATCTGCAGCCACTTTATGAGCAAATCAAGTTCTTCCTTGGTCGTAAGGTTGAGATCAGCAAGAGCAGCTTTGAAGATCGATCTCCAGGCCCTGTAATTCTCTGGACAGTCGTCGAACCTTGAGAAGCTAATGTTAATGAGCTCACGGCGTATCATATATCTGGCGAAGTCAGACAGGTCTGATCTCTCACTTTTTGGAGCCAAAATTAACTTGTGGAACCCCTTGGGCGTGAAAGTTCTCTGGCGAAGAAGGATGAGGTGTACCAGGATAAAATGACTTTGCAAGAGCATTTAGCTGTGGTGTAGTCTCTATGGCTTCTGCTGGCTGTAGCTTGAACTGTGGCTTGTCTCTGGGAGTCACCTTGTCATTAGCAGGAGGTGATGTGGTTTGCTGCGTAGATGCGCTTGCGCTGTGTTGAGTCAGAAGAGTGTTGTTAGGAGGTACAGGAGTTGACTCTGTATCATTGCAAATATGTTTTAGCACATATTCACTGGTGCATTCAACTGGGTCTTCCAGTTCTGCTGGGAAAAGACAGTCTAATTTAGTACTTTCTCCCATTGCTTGTTCAAGGACTTTCAGCCTTCCAAGGGCAGCTGCTTCCACCGTTTCCATTTGCAGAATCTTTATTTGGGATTCTGCTTCTACTTGTTGAGTAGCCATCTCTGCTTGGCAAGCTGTCATTTCTGCTTGGCGAGCTGCCTTTTGTGCTTCTATTTCTGCTTCCTTTCTGGCAAAGCAGCTTAACACTTTATTTGTGTCCAGATTTGCACGGGCCTCTATTAGCTTGTCGCTTAATGTTGAACTTCTGGAGCGAGAGGATCGAGAAGAACGCGCTGTGAGCATGGTTGATGTGGATCTGTGAGATCTGGTCTCCTGCATTTGAGCAATGCAGAGTTCTGCCTTATACTTAGCATTTTGCACTAAAAGATCCCTTTGTTGGTTTAGTGCATCAGTCTTAGTCAGTTCTGTTGAAGAGTCCTCTATATCAGAGTGCTTTAAGAAAGCTGTGTAGGGGCGTGGCCTGCTAGAGAGCCTGATAGCAGCATAATTCCAGAGCTCCGTGCACACACAGGCCCAGGATCACACTACAGCGACAAGTGGGCTCTGTACCGGCTTCTTTCTTCACCGGCAAACACACAACTCACCTCCGGACATGTCCCGCAGACGGAGGAATGGCTCCCGTACGCATAAGGTAACAGAATTCTTCCGCCCGTCCAAGTCCCGGACTTCCCAAGATGGCCGTGGCGGCTCTTCCCCCTCTGTCTCCCTCACAGGGCTCCGAGGAATCAGATGCAGGCCCTTGACTTCTTAAGACCTGCTCCTGACCACTGGTGGCTTAATCTCCAGCCTCCCCTACCACGCAGAGCCCTGCAAAATCGAGACCCGGGCTTTTTCAGGCCGAACGGATGAGGTGAGCCTTTCCCACCACACACTAGATGACACCAGGGAGCTCTTCGCCCCAATTATGAACTACTCAACTACCAATCAACCTCTCTCAGATACTGAGAAACAAAGGGAGCTTATCCAGAAGCACAGACACCGTTTCAGTTAACCCCTTCCTCGCAAATGAGGTTTACAGCTGGCTGTACTCAACAACCCATAACTAAACTTAAGATACTAAAAAGAGCTCGGCACTGATACTAGAAGGGAGTCAAGCCACAGTAGTTATAGAGGGTCGGAGAAGCCAATTAATACAGTAAAAACACTTTATTAAATAATTGCACATGAATAAAACCATATAACACTAGACCCCCACCCTGCAAAAAGCTAAAACAGTGTGTAGACAACATTGTCTCACTCTCATACATCACTTACGCATTCGGGCAGGCTGATAAGGTTAATTATTGATTGCCGGCGGAGCTCCAAGAAGAAAGAAAAATAAAAAGTATCCAATAAGTAGCTCTTCAAAGTGCACCATAAATTGTCATAATATTGAAACAAAGTAGATCTTTGAGCCGTTCTGACGAAGCCCTGGGGAAATAGGCGGGGTAAACGCGTCAACGTTATGCAGAGGACCCACGGCTGATCATACACCTGCGATTCAGGTAGTAAAGCTGGATGAAGGAGCCGCAGCTTACCCACACAAACGAAGCTGAAAATCAAGTGCTCCATTAATTGGCTTCTCCGACCCTCTATAACTACTGTGGCTTGACTCCCTTCTAGGATCAGTGCCGAGTTATTTTTATTCTCTCAGATACTACACGAAAGGACATGCTAGTGTCCCTGGAAAGCTCACTTAAATCAGATATGCAGTCTTTGGTGTAACAATTTAAATCTGATCTACAGGAGATGGGTGACAGAGTTTCGCACATTGAAAACAAGATGGGAGACTGCATCCAACTTTAATGAGCTTGTGGATTCCCATAATGACAGGGAAGACAATATTACTTGGCGGTCTCACCGGCCTATTAGAACTTTTTTGTTTTTTGTCTCAATGGAGAGAGCCACCATTTGATGATTGTATAAAAGCATTTGGAATCATTAAAAAAATTATTGCACTGGTGGAACAGGGCGGTACTTCTTACATATACTGTACATGCTAAAGAAAGGGCTTCACCTCTAATATCAAGCCCAGGTGATGAAACACGCGAGAGGTGTTGGTGTGGGAGAGACTTATGGTGGTGTACATGTCGCATGTCGTATTCTGTATGTAACTTCGGATTTTTGGATTTATTTCAATAAACACTTTGGATTTTACTTACGCTGTTCTTTATGTGGCTGATTCTTGGAGACTGAATTGAGAGGTGGAGAGCACACTGCAGCCTGCACCCAGTGTATGTATTGACTGCAGCTGGAGAAAGAATCAGAGTGATGAGTCCATAGAACTCTATGAAATTTCTAAAGGTGTGTTTGTTATTTTAAAGATATGGGTAAAGGCCCGCTTTAAGAAGAATACGGCCTTGCAAATGGCTATCAGCCATTTATCCACACTGCAAAATCCTCCAGGAACAGAAAGACTTTTGTTCAGGCAGGAAATGGCTGGATCCACAACGGGAACAGCCCACTTCTTAAAGATGGGACGCCAGGAATTTTTTTTGCACGTTAACTGTGTAAAAAGGGAATTGTGATATTGGTGGCTGACTAAATACTTTTTTGCCCCACTGTATATCATTGCATTTCATTGCGTTATGCTGCATTTCTAGCTACAAGAGTAAGATTAGCATTGTTACAGCCTAATCTGTGCATACTTGGCATCTTCCACTTCACCCCTGCTGTTTTCTGTACATTGGTACAGTCTTTTGCTGAAACCTTCCCAGTGATCCTTTGTACTGTCTCTTTCTACATCACCCTCGCTGAGGTAAGAGGGTCTCTGTTATCCTGTTAATGGCAAAGATAGGAAGGTCTTTTCACTCTAAGAATGACATAGAATCCCATTCTATGTATTGAGAAGGTAAATAAACTGCATTGGATTCTACTCTGAGTCTTCTTATCGAGGTGGATACTATCTGTTAATAACAGCAAGTCAGTAGGTTATCATACTGCCCTTACAGATAATTCTCAGGAGGTTATCATACTGCCCTTACAGATAATTCTCAGGAAAGTATGTACAGCAGATACATAAAGCGGTGTTTGTAAAATAATAAATTGCCCTAATGATCTATGTACTAGGATGTTTCACTGTATACAGAGTAAACTTTTAAAGGTAACCCAAGCTGGTAAATTTTGGGATTTGTAGATACAGGGTGCTCTAATTTTCGATCTGTGCACTGCGTCAATATGGACCAAAATGGTACCATTAAAACTTAGGAGGTAAGTCAGCAGACTCAACTTCCTCAGGAAATAATCTGTCCAACACAACCAAGGTACAATCCTCATCATGTTCTGTTGAATGTGCAGATACAAAAGTAGCTGTAGGAAAGTTAGAAACAAACTCATGAGGAAAAGATGTGGAACAATGCTTGTGACTCTTGCACTCTGAGTCAGCTATCATGGCTGAAATTATTTTCTTTAAAATCTGGGAGAGAGAGAGGGCCATGCCGGAGGGAGCTAAGGAACACCCCAAGTAGCATGTGGACTCAAGCAGAAGACAGTGATCCGAGCTATCGGATGAGATAAGCTGTAAAGGCTTGCTGGACCCCTTTGCTTGAGCTTATGATCAGCCCATACTGACAGTATGTAAAGTGAGGAAACACCAAATGGGTACTCACTAACCATTGTCTGAGCAGGAGGGGTTAAATTACCATCTGCGATCAGGTTACTTTAAAGGCAGGACCTGCCTAGGATTTCACAGGCAGAGCGTGGGAGATGCAGAGGAGCCCATACACGCTCAACAGTATGTGTTGCAGCTCTCGGATAACATCCCAACCAGGGACAGTGGGGGCACTGAGGGAAGGTGCCAGGCTCCAAAGGCAGGGGCAATCCCTAAGTACTCAGGGGGTAAGGAGGTCTGGATGGCCAAGGGGGTCCCAGGCTGGGCACATATGCACACTCCAGACAGTCTTCGTTCCTCCAGTGGGCATACACCCAAAGGAGTCTTTAGGAACGGGAATCCACCAGTCAGGTATATCGCAGGCCTGGAGCTGAAAAGCGCTCTGCAGCTAACTTACACAGTATAACAAATGTCTAGTTAGTCGTTTGGCGAACCAACCAAAATTCGCACAGTGGGTTTCGCTGTCGGCACCCTTTTGACCGGCATCCCTCTATCAGTTGATCAAAGGAGACAGTCGGACAGTCTTCGTACGAAAAGAGGTGGCAGCCAATGAACTGCCAGCCCTGTTCAGGTATTTAGAAAAAACAGCAGGGATTGCTCGATCATCGTGCTCGTTGCGTTGATGGAGGAATCTGCTCTATTTTTTTCGTTCAGTCCGCGGGTTGAACAAAAAAAACAAAATAGAGAAGTGTATGGCCAGCTTAAAGTTACATTAAAGAATACATTTTTTTCCCCTCTCCCCAATGTTAATGTCAGCACTTACCTTAAATTATGTCTCCTAATCCGATCTTCTTTCCTGATGTTTTCATCTGTCCCTCCAGCGGTGCGGCGGCTCTCCAATCCAGCGCTGACTCCACTCTCCACAACTGTTTGCCTATATCTACTGCTTGATATTAGTAGATATAGGCAAAAAAACAGGAGGGTTTAGAACCCCTTTAATATGTAATCTGTCCTGCGTCCCTAAATGAATGATTAAAAAAATATTATTTGGGTTGAGCAAGGTAGGGTTTCATCCCAATTTGGGTCTTTGCATCTATGGAACATGTCAGAGCTGAGAAATACTGAGCTCAGTATTAAGCTTAAACGGATTCCTCCATAAACTCCTGTAGAGACACCACTAGAAGGCATTACTCTTTTACATAATAATACAAATACATTCATGAAATACATAAAAGGTTTCCTTATTCATTGCAAGGCCCTTAGTAAAATGCAAAAAAAAGCTAAAATTTTGTTTACCTGTGTCAAAGCAAAACAAGTCCCTATAAAAGGATCTGCCTGCCATCCCGCCATGAACAAACAATTTGTTTCCGACAGCAACCATGGTGTGACCATGACGTGGCTTTGGTGGAGCACCAGATGTGTCAAGTAATGTCCATGTCAGGTTAGCTATAAAATATTTACATTAAAAAATTATAAGATCATGTAAATATACATGAATATTAAAGTTGTAGCAGGTTAATACAAGTCATAGAAAATAATGTGCATCTCTAGGCAAAATGGTCAGTTTTTTTTTTTTTCCAATGAACATTTTGGATTTCCTATCACTTTCTTTACCAGTAACAATATCTTTGCTTTCTTTTTGTGTGTATACAATAATAACGTTAACCTCTTGCTTTTCTTTTTCATATATATATATATATTTCCAAGTGCCCTATAGCGTGAGCCCATTCTTTTTTCTGTCCTCGCCATGGCAAGCTCTCGGAGGAATATTTTGATTTTTGTCCTTACCTGCCGTTTTCCTGCGGCCACACCACTCAGGGTCAGGCTCCCCTACAGACAAGGTATCCCCCAGGCAGTCCCAGTCTGAGTGTCCTAGGGACCTTTTCCAGGATTGTTACGGGTTGTAACGCTTTCACCTTTGGCTTGTGTCGCCTGACCTCACCTCTGATCTCCTGCTGGATGCCCGAGTCCCCCATCCTCCTCCTAAGTCAGTGTCTCTCGCTCTGCACACACGCGGTTGCCATTCCTAACATGGCAGCCACATGCTTTGTACGCAGGTCCAGTTTCCGTGACAGACGGCGCTGCGTCCCTGAATTGTGCAGGCACTGACGTCTGTTGTGCAGAGCCTATTTGAAGCTAACAGCGGCGGTGTTTCTTCCCGCTCGTCCACGCTGCTCCTCTCTGTGCCGCTCGGACATGCTACGGTAGGCCTCTCCTCTGCTCTCTCAATCATCAATTCATTCCACTAAGTAGGGTGGATGGGGGTCACGGCTTCTTCCTGCCTAAATCATTTGATTTTGTATTGGTTTCTTAGAGCCATGGCTGACACTGCTGCCTCCAAAGACACTCCACTAACTAATAGGTAAGGGCTACCCTGTGCTAATTGCTTCATTACAGCCATCCTCACAAAGATCACCACAGATCCCGAAGGGCCAAGCGAAAATCCCGCTCACCCAGAAGCGCAGTTGCTCTCGCTCTGCCTTTGGATCCCATTCTTCACCCAGACGCTCTAGCAGGGATTGGCACTCTTGTTGGGTATGTGGTAAGCAGGCCATTCCTGGAAAACTAGTGTGCCAGGGTTGCCTAGCTGAAGCAACGCAGGAACATATCGCCTCTTCCACGGATTTATCCTCTCTGATCAAACAGTCAATCAAGGACTGCATGAGAGAGACGTCGAGCCCCCCTGCCCCTATTCTTGGTCCTAGCACGTCCCAGCAAGTTTTGGGAGACTCCTCGGACTCTTAGGCCTCAGATGTATCCCACCATATGGGAAATTTGGGCCAATCGGGTTTTCATTTTGCCCTAGTTGAGTCCTTCATCGTGGCAGTTAAAAAGGCCATTGACTGGGATGAACCAATTAAACAGGCCGCGAAAATCAAGCAGTATTTCCCTCATCTCTAGAGATCTTCAGTTAATTTTCCCTTTATGGAGGAAATCCGTGAAGTCATCTTAGATGAATGGAAGCGTTTAGAAAGGAAGCCTAATCTCAATAATAGGCTACAAAAGCTATATCATTTTAAAGAAGAGGAACTGTCTGGCCTGGTTGATTCCCCAGTGGATGATGCAGCTACCATGCGTCTCGCTAAGCACCTCATACTCCCAATGGTGGACGCAGTTTCCGTTCGATACCCCCTCGAACGCAGGGTGGATTTAGATCTCAAAAGAGCCTATATGTCTGCAGGGGGTACTTGTCGACCTACCGTAGCACTCGCTTAAGACTCCAGGGTCATTTCAGCCTGGACTAACAATACAGAGAAGGCCTTGCGATCGGAGGTTGGCAGAGAGCAGCTTATTACGGCTCTACAGGAACTTAGGCTGGCCAGTGACTTTGTCGGTGAAGCCGCCATTGACTTTGTTTGGAGTTCCACTAGAACAATGCTCCACACTGTGACGGCTAAAAGAGCCTTGTGGTTGAAACGCTAGGTTGCTTATAACTCTTCAAAGAACAACTGGTGCAGGATCCCATTCGATGGTTCCAACCTCTTCAGAGGTAAACTAGATGAGGCTCTCTCTAAAGTATCTGGTGGGAAGTCGGGCCTGTTGCTACTGGACTGGCAAAAAAACCGCCCCAAACAATTCATTCAACAAATTCCAGAGATTTCTACGTTTTTTCATTCCTCGATTTTAATTTGCAGTTTCTTTGTCTCCCATTCGGGATCCCCACAGCCCCCAGCACTTTCACTAAATTGTTGCTTCCCATCACCATTATAAGGGAACAGGGCCTTAGACTAAATAACTACTTAGACAACATTATGCTCCTGACAGGTCTATAATCCTTCGATTTCAACAGCTTCTCTTGTCTACCCTCCAACGGTTCGGATGGTGATAAACTCGGAGAAGTCGAACTTCTCTCCATCCCAGTCAATTATTTTTCTGGGTGCCTTTCTGAATACGGTCAACATCACTAAGTCTCCCGGAGGCAAAGGCTCTTCAGATCCAACAGAAGGTCGTCACATGCCGGCCTCAAAAATGTCTAAGCCTACTGGGGACAATGTCCTCCTTGCTTCCAATGGTGAGATGGGCCTATTGGGCAACAAGAGATTTTTTTCTATGTATTGAATGTATGTATTTTTTATATTTATATTGATTATTAATTTATGTGTCAATGAAATTTTATGAAACATTACATATTTTATTGTAAAATATGTCATTTTTCTTATAAGCATGGATTATGCGCGTATACAGGTGAAACTCGAATAATTAGAATATCGTGCAAAGTTCATTTATTTCACTAATGCAACTTAAAAGGTGAAACTAATATATGAGATAGACTCATTACATGCAAAGCAAGATAATTCAAGCCGTGATTTGTCATAATTGTGATGATTATGGCTTACAGCTCATGAAAACCCCAAATCCACAACCTCAAAAAAGTAGATTATTACATGCAATCAATAAAAAAAGGATTGTACATAGAACAATATCGGACCTCTGAAAAGTACAAGCATGCCTATGTACTCAGTACTTGGTTTGGGCCCCTTTTGCAGCACTTACTGCAATTACTTTTGCACGATATTCTAATTATTCGAGTTTCACCTGTATTATTTTAATGTAGTTTTGTGTATAGGCCACTCCAAGCTCTATTAAGGATGAATACTGAAATCATGTTGATTATGAGTATACAGATTGTGCCGTATAGGCTAAAAAATTCTGCCAATCTTGCGGCTGTTTTAGTTTAAGTCCTTTTGATTGGCTCAGGTTTGAACATCTCTGATTGGTTGAAATCTGATGACGAGCCGATTGTCTGGCTTAAAGTCTGTCTGAGCTTGGAGTGGTCAGGGTTCTGAGAAAGGGGGCGTGCCCCAGAAACGCATTAACCTTTGCCACTTGCTGCTGGAAGATGACTTCGGTCATGAGCTGACTTGGCTGTGCTGTGGCTTCTGGCGGGCGATAACCTCCTCTGAGGGGAACCATTGAATAAGCTTGTCACTTTTCTCTTGTGAGTACATTACCAATTTTTATAAGCAAAATATTAAACGATCCTTCACATGGAGTGGGCGCTCTCCTTTTTTTGTCATTCTATTTTCCTGCACCTAATCGCTCCTGTGGCACTCGTGCTCCTCGCCTTCCTCTCACACCCTGTTCCCAACTCTAGGGGGTGTAGGACGCGAGAAGTAAGAGAAGCCTCAACTACTATTGGTCTTTCACCAGGTACGTGATACAGAATGTGCTGGCGGACACCCTGAGCAGTTGCTCTATCAGCAACCACAAATGGTCCCTACGCAGGGGAGTCTTCACTCCAACCAGAGATGCATCTCTTTGCATCCTCACTGAACACCAAGTGCAAGGGGTTCATGTCCCAGTGCCCTTGCAAGGAAGCAGCAGACATGGATGCCTTAACAGGAGTTTGGAACTTCAGGAAAGGCGCTTTTCTCCCGTTGCCTCTAATAGGCAAATTCCTCGAGCGGGTGTCTCTCTTTCCGGGAACGATTCTTGCCATCATCCCTTATTGGCCAAGGATGCCTTGGTTCCCCTAAATGTTACACCTCAGCCCGGAACCTCCACTCATGCTCCGGGAGATGCCAGACCTCCTGTCACAGGGCCAGTTTCTGCATCCAGCCCCAGGGAATCTGAACCTTGCGGATTGGAAATTGAGCGGGATAAGCGCCTCATCCTAGGCTGTTCCCAAGCGGTTGTCGATATTCTTCTCAAGTCCAGGAAGTCCTCCACCCACTTCACCTACAGAAGAGTCTGGGAGAACTTTCTTGTGGCCGCAAGGGAAAGGGGCTTTAATCCTACGGCTCCAGAGGTCACCAATGTCCTCTAATTTCTCCAGACGGGCTGGAACACGCTGAAGGTCCATATTTCGGCTATCTCGTCCCTCACTAACGTTAGATTGTCCTTCCATCCTTTAGTGAGGCTGTTTTTGAGAGCCTGTCTCAAACTTAGGCCTCCCAGGAAGCAACTATTTCCGCAATGGGATCTGACCATTGTATTGAGATCCTTGTTTTCCTCTCCGTTTTCCCCTTCATCAGGGTCAACCATGTGGAATTTGACCATTAATGTTTTTCTGATGGCTATTGCTTCCGCTAGACGGGTGTCTGAGCTTCATGCCTTGACCATCGGTAGTCCTTACTGCGAGTTCTTTCCTGACCGGGCGCTCTTGAGACCCAAGAGAACCTTTTTTGCCTAAGGTTACTACCTCCTTTCATGTAAATCAGGAAATTGTGCTTCCATCACTGCATAGATGGGGAACTGCATCCTTTGGACTTTGTTAAAAACCCTATGACCACACAACCCGTAAGATCCTCGAACACCCTCTTCATCCTCCCTAGAGCACTCAGGAGAGGGCAGGCCGCCACAGCTAGAATCCTAGTCTCTTGGCTTGTTAAGACCATCAAGAATGCATACGTGATCCAGGGCATACCTGCCCCAGAAGAAATTCGAGCGCATTCTACCAGAGAAGTGGCAACCTCTTGGGCAGCATTTTCGAAGGTGTGAGCTGAGACAATCTGCAAAGCAGCCACCTGGTCTTCCAGGAGCAAGTTTATCAATCATTACAGGATTGTTCCGGGCACCCTGAGTACGGCAGCATTCGGCAAGACAGTTATTGCCGCAGGTTCTGCATTATGACTGTACATTCCTTATTAAACCTTTTTTTTTTACCTCGCACTCCCACTCTGTTGTGGTTTTTAACTCCCATTGTGTTCTGCCATCTTCATGTGGTTTTGACTAGAATTGGCTCACGCTATAGGACACAAAAATACACATATACACTGCTCAAAACAATTAAAGGAACACTTTTTAATCAGAGTATAGCATCAAGTCAATGAAACTCCGGGGATATTGATCAGATCAGGTAAGCAGCAGAGGGGGTTGTTAATCAGTTTCAGCTGCTTTGGTGTTAATTAAATTAACAACAGGTGCACTAGATGGGCAACAATGAGACAACCTCCAAAACAGGAATGGTTTTACAGGTGGAGGCTACTGACATTTTTTTTCCCTACTCATCTTTTCTGACTGTTTTTCACTTGTGTTGCATTTGGCTAGCGTCAGTGTCACTACTGGTAGCATAAGGCGATACCTGGACCCTATAAAGGTTGCACAGGCATGCCAACTCCTCCAGGATGGCACATCAATATGTGCCATTGACAGAAGGTTTGCTGTGTCTCCCAGCACAGTCTCAAGAGCATGGAGGAGATTCCAGGACACCGGCAGTTACTCTAGGAGAGCTTGACAGGGTGTAGAAGGTCCTTAACCCTTTAGCAGGACCGGAATCTGCCCCTTTGTCCAAGGAGAAACAGGATGAGCACTGCCAGAGCCCTACAAAATGACCTCCAGCAGGCCACTGTTGTGAATGTCTCTGACCAAACGATTAGAAACAGACTTCATGAGGGTGGCCTGAGGGCCCAATGTCCTCTAGTGGGCCCTGTGCTCACTGCCCGGCATCGTGGAGGTCAATTGGCATTTGCCATTGAACACCAAAATTGGCAGGTCCGCCACTGGCGCCCTGTGCTTTTCACCCTCAGCATATGTGACAGACATGAAAGGGTCTGGAGAACCCGTGGAGAACATTATGCTGCCTATAACATCGCTCAGCATGACCGGTTTGGTGGTGGGTCAGTGATGGCCTGGGGAGGCATATCCATGGGGGGACGCACAGACCTCTACAGGCTAGAAAATGGCACCCTGACTACCATTAGGTATCGGGATGAAATCCTTGGACCCATTGTCAGACCCTATGCTGGTGCAGTGGGTCCTGGGTTCGTCCTGGTGCACGACAATGCCCGGCCTCATGTGACGAGAGTATGCAGCCAGTTCCTTCAGGATGAAGGGATTGATACCATTGAATGCCCCTCACGCTCGTCTGACCTGAATCCAATAGTACACCTGGGGCATTATGTCTCGGTCCATACAAACCACGCAGCACGTGGGGGCCATACAAGTTGCGAGTACCATTTTGAGTTGCTGCAATTAAATTTCAGCACAATTTTTAGTCTGCTGCATCATTTGTTCACTTTGATTTTTGGGGTGTCTTTGAATTCAGCCCTCTGTATGTTGATAATTTGTCATTTCCATCAAACGATGTGGCATCCTTTCGCTCCTAACACATTACCCAGTCCAGTATACAGTAGATACCCAGCATGATATTTTTCCCCATTGAGATCTGATGCGCTTTCAAAGTGTTCCTTTAATTTTTTTGAGCAGTATATATATATATATATATATATACACACACACACACACACACACACGTATATATATTTATAAAATAAGTTTTGCCTGTCAAATAATTTGTATTTATGTCTTTCAGTCCTGAGGTTTTACAGCCCTGGCACACAGTATAGCCAGACAGATACCACTTTTTCTGTTCTTTTTAAGAAATACAGTGCATCAACCCAACCTCCATCTGCTGATTGGACAATGAAACAGTACTTCTCTCTGCTTAACCTTGCAGACTAAGCTACAGTACAGACCATTCAAAAAGAGAAACTCCAGAGAGTATCAAACAGCACAAGCCAAAACTTTGATAAATATGTATGAAAAAGAATGCAATTAAAAGAGAACTATGGGGTAAGTGTTTTTCCCCATAGTTATCCTAAGGGTCACGGGAGGACTAAAACTAGCGTCCTCCCGTGACCCAAAGCTCAGTATATCGCGAGCTATGGCTTGAGATATACTGAGACCGCTGCAGCCAGCACGGATCCCGACATTACTGTCGAGATCCACCCAGCTGACAGCTGGCATTGCCTATCTAGAGGCAGAGCCAGCTGTACCCGCCTCCCCCTCAGTCCGTTCCTCCAGACAGCGCTGGAGGATCGGAGCGGGGAGGAATCCCTGCAGGGAGCCGTGAGTGACGTCACGACTCTCTGCAGAGAGATGATCGAGAAGTGAGGGAGCGACGGTATGTGTTCGCTCACTTCCCGATCAATAGAGCCGACATGTGACGTGTCGGGTCGAACTATGATGAGTGAAAATCACTTACCTCATAGTTCTCCTTTAAATACTATATATATATATTGATGGACATACATTTAAAAACATCTGGAACACAAGTCAAACCCCAAAATATGGATGTTATATAATAATACATTTATAGCCACAGCAACCTCCCCCTTTGGGTGAGATCCAGATTGCAAATAATATTTACCCAATTCATAAGTATTCAGTGAAACAATATATATGCTCTTATCAATGTGTGGAAGAGAGGGAGGGTGCCACTGTGCTTCAGAGGCTCTGCGGTACAGTGGCAACCTCCATCTCCTTCACACTCAGATAAGAAGCCTTATGTGGCTTGTGCTGTTTTACACTGTATGGAGATTTCCTTTTCTAATGGCACATTTGCATGCAGAATATCTGTGTGGCTCCAAGTATTGCCCCTGCTGTACAGGGGACATACAGCTCATATCAAGCAAGACATATTTGATATACAGAAATACAGTATGTAGTTGCAGTAAAGCCTATACCTAGGCAAACCATGAAACTACTTTTAGTGGGCTACCAATGCACTGCAAGGGTAAACTGCTTGATTGTACTCAGGGAAACAGAGTAAAGCAGAGTAAAGTTATTCACCTGATGCCAGCTCCCCCAGTGGTCAGGGCTCACTTCCTTCTCCTCTGCTCAGACTGGTAGAATCCCTAATCGTCAGCCTCACATCTAATGTAGGTCTATGGAACCTGCGTTGGACATGATGACGTTAGAAATCTTTGGACCGAAGGGGAGAAGGCTGCGGGGACTAGTCTAGCGAGTGGGCAGGAGCCGGGATCAAGGTATAAACAAGCAGGTAACCCTTGCAGTGCAGGGTTAGCCCGAATGCAAAGGTAGTTTTTTGGTTTGCCCAGAGAAAGGCTTTAATTTATGTCTTTTATATTCTATATGAGTTCAGCTTTAAATGATAAACTCTTTCCTTTCTTTTTGTTTTGTGTGCATATACTATAGATGATGATATTGCACTTCAACCCAAAAGGGGGTTAGGAGAGACAAAAAAGTAAAAGAGTTTTATGTATTTATCAGTACAGAGCGGTAAGTGTCTAATATTTATACATTAGTCATCAGAACAGATAGAGATAGTCAATCTCACCAGCAAGGAGAGGCGACAAAATAAAAACCTGGCAGAGGTTCTAACCATACTTTATCCAAAACAAAAATGTTTTGGCTATAGAAATTCTTTAAAAACATCCACATATTTTTAAGATTGTGTAATCTTACCAGCATCAAACACATAGAGGTTTTTATCAGCAACAGGTTCTGCACCTTTCTCCCCTCCTCCAAAAACAAAGAGTTTGTCTCCAATTGAAGCAGATGTTGTATGGAAGGTCCGAGGTGAAGGAATACAGCCTTGCACCTTTGGGCTTTTCCAAGAATGACTACCTAAGAAACAGACAAAAACACATTCATGTGTTGTATTCTAAAAATCCAGTATCTTAAAGCGGACCTGTACCCATATCTTTAACCCCTTCATGACTGAGCTAGTTTTCAGTTTCTGTTCATAAACGACTGACACACTTTTTACATTTTTGCTGTGTGATTCTTCCACAGCAGTAATATACTTTCTTACTAAATGTACCCACACATATTATATATTGTTTTTTAGAGGACAGATAGGGCTATATAATTATATCACATATGTGTACCTAACCCCTCACTTACTTTGAATACAAAAAAAATGAGGAAAAAAACTAGAAGAAAAAACAACACTTTTTTCACAAGTTTTAATTATTATTTTTTTTAGAATGTTTGTATATTAATTATAGTATAAAAAATATTTATATATAATTTTTATTTTCCTAATTTTGTTTTACACTTTATTTGTATTTTTTTACACTTTGTAAAAAAAATTTAAAAAAAACTTTTTTTTTCTTGTCAGTTTATATCAAGCAGTCACTATGACTGCTTGATAAATAAACTTTTTAAAACATTTTTTGGCAATTAGGCTACTCCAAACTTAGGAACAGCTAATAATAACCTTAGAGACTGATCCTGACTTTAGTCAGATCTCCCTAAAAGCTCTTTGAACGTGCCTAGACGATCAGAACTGATACATTTCACTCAAAAGATATACATTGTAAACATCGGGCTCTCGAGTCACTGCTACCTCTCTATTAAGCTTTTTGTAAAAGCTTCTTCCTTTCATTAATGAAAGAATGAAGCCGTTACATGCAAATACAGGACCGCAATTTGCGATCCTGTATTTGACAGCTGAAAATAGCTTGATGTATTGATTACTAGAGCCTTATGATTATTATAGGCACCTCTGTATTTTCCTGATGAAGCCTTGAGCGAAACATGTCAAACTGGACACATCATAGATCTACTGAACATTTATGGATTAATTTATTTATGCAATTATATAAAGAGATATTTAAGGAGATATGTGAATAAGATATTGTCATATACACAGTATGTATCTATATGTGATCCAGGGAGGTTTTGTACCATTTAATAATATCACTAATCTGTCATCTTTAGTATTTTAATAAAGAATATATATATTTTTATACAATAAGCGACTTGTATGTGCAATTTTGAACTGGGTCTCCTTGCATTTGATGACACTTTTAAAGCCCCATTTCTCTATTTTTGTATTTTGTACTATTTTAGGTTATTCACTGGACTTGAACTGTGTAAATTTGAATAGAAACTGGAAAAATGGGGGTGTTATAAAACTTTGACCGGTAGTATATACTGTATACTGTATATATAGTATATATCAATTAGGCTGTATGTATTTCTTATAATAATTATGTAAAATGCTTTGCTTTTGTTCATTCTTGTTCACAATTCCCTTAGCAAACAAGACTCGGGGCTTGAAGCGATCACAGGAAACAGACTCTTGATCTTGGACCATACAAAGTGAATGATGTAACAGTCTCCTGCCCTTAGTGAAGTCCATAAGAACCTGGTTTATAAGGCTTATTTTGAGATTTTGTAGCCTCACCCACTGTATCATTTTCCAGGTGTTTATTCAGCCTTGCTT
Organism: Nanorana parkeri; assembly: GCF_000935625.1. NCBI lineage: Eukaryota > Metazoa > Chordata > Amphibia > Anura > Dicroglossidae > Nanorana > Nanorana parkeri. Next base: position 95,928 of record NW_017307918.1, on the reverse strand, counting down.
TAGTTGCTGCAGCTCTTGTTGGATGTTCCTGGTATGCAGTGGTCAGGACCTACCACAAGTGGTCCAAGAAAGGAAAAATGGTGAACCAGCAACAGGGTCATGGGCAGCCATGGCTCATTGGTACACAATGGGAGCAAGGGCTGACCCATGTAGCCCAATCCTAATAGAAGAGCTCAAATGGCTGAAAAAGTTAATGCACGTTCCAATAGAAAGGTGTCCTAACACACAGTGCATCGCAGTTTGTTGTGTATGGGGCTGCGCAGCCGCAGACCGGTCAGTGTGACCATGCTGGCCCATCTCTACTGCCAGAAGTGCCTACAGTGGGCACGTGAGCATCAGAACTGGTCCATTGAGCAGTGCAAGAAGGTGGCCTTGTCTGATGTATCATCACAGGCTATCTCCCCTTCAGTCTACCATGAATGCTGCTGCCAGACTAATCCACCTAACCAACCCCTTTTAAAACCCCATTTCTCTATTTTTGTTTTCTGTATACTTAGCGGTGTGGTGTCCTAGTTCGTGTGGTGATTCGCAATTTTGTGTAAAATAGTACAAAATGTAAGGGATAAACTGCCAAATATACTGAAAATGTAGTGCCGAGCAGGCTATTAAAGATAGAAGCCAAGCATACCACATTCTAAAATTGTATTTCACTCCTTGTATTTTGTGACCTATAACTCCCAAAATAAACTGAAATCCCAGATATATGATATACCCTATAAATCAGGACAAATAAAATAATTTATTATAAATTACTTTCTGTTAGCTACACTAATTATGTACACATTATTTTTGCCAAAGCTGTGAAAAATGTGTTTATTTATTTTACATAAAACTTTTTTTATATATATACATATGTCACATCAAATTAAAGTCAAATTTGTCCTTTAAAAAACAGTATTTAATATAATAGGTGTAATGCATGAGGAAGACGGGAGTTATTGTTAATAAACACATAGCACAAATGACAAATTGCTCCGGTCCACAGAAGCGAAAACATTTTCTGAAACTGTGTCACTAAATGGTTAAGTTTGCACTTAGTATTAAGTAGTTTCTATGCATGTTATTTTCATCTTAGTTCCTGATGACCCACTTGCATTCCCTACACCTCTATATGTTACTACGACCCTTTCACAGGCTGGCTTAGGTTACTTATGCTATACAGCAATGTCTCTATTTATTTGCAATCTTATACTGGATGCTTCTTTACCTTTGCCCTTTTGGGATACCCCTGCCCGGGTGGTTCCTTGTGTGCTTTCTGACTCGTTGTCGGCGCTTCTCTGCTATGGGTCAGCTAGTTTAGCATCATTTAATGTTTTTTTGATGTTACCTCAGTTTGCCTTGTGCCTTTTAAATCTTTCCCCTCTCTGCCCATCTCCCTTGTTTTTCTTTTCGGTCATTCCTTCCCTCTTTTTTCCTTGTTTACTCTCTTGCTCTTCCTTTTTCTTTAGGTTTCCTTTTTCTCTTCTCCCTGGAGCACGGGAGCTTCTACTTTGCCCTCTTCTGACCCTTTTTCACTTTTAAATTTCCCGCCGGTTCCGCCCTCCTGCGACGCCAGAGCTCGCAGGGAAGGAACCAGGAAGATGGATGCCGGCATCGGCCAGAGGACACAGCAGGGTTCGTAGGGAGAAGGAAAGTGATGCTACAGTGTGGCTCGGGGTTACCGCTTTGGGTACTGAAAATTAACCCCGAGCCACATTTGGGATTACCACCGGGAAGGTTAATGTGCAATGACTAAATGCCCTAACATAAACGTCATAAAGTATTTTGTTATCTTCACAGTCAGCCTGTGGATTGGGTGTGCCTCCGGGAAACACACTTTCCAAATCTTCTGCCCCAAAATATATTTCAATGCTCATTATCCTTTGCTTTTCGTAAATCAGTGGCTTTTCAGTGTACCTAACACCAACCCAATTCCCTTCATCATCCACATCTGTTCTTTACTGACGACAAATGCGCGGGGCACCCTTTTCTTATGCGGAGATTCTAACCTAGTCCCCAATCCTAAATTAGACAAGTATCCACCTGTTTCTTCTAATCAGTACCCTCATAGCAAAAATAGGATTTTTGTACTCACCGTAAAATCCTTTTCTCTCTGTTCATTGAAGGACACAGGGCAACAGGATGGTAGATCCTGAAAGGTAGGGTATATCGCCACCTGCAGGAGTAGGACGCTAGGCACATAACAAAAGACATAGACAGCCTAGGGGCGGCCCCTGCTGGTGGCCCAACCCCCCACCTGCTGACAAGTCTCCAGTTAGTAACAAGCAGTTAGGAGTGCACACCCAGAGAAAGAGGGCCGGGCCTGTGTCCTTCAATGAACGGAGAGAAAAGGATTTTACGGTGAGTACAAAAATCCTATTTTGTCTCCCGTTCATTGAAGGACACAGGGCAACAGATCGTAGATCCTGAAAAGGTAGGGACGTCACCAGGCAGTAACCCAATGAGGGATGGGCCAAACAACAACAAACAACAAACAACCCCAAAAAAACACTCAAAGGGCCGCCTGCAAAACCTTACGCCCCAAACCAGCATCCTCCGATGCCAAAACATCCACCTTGTAAAATTTGACAAAAGGTGTGAACCGAAGACCAAGTAGCGGCCTTGCAAACCTGAGAAACAGAAGCACCATGGCGAAAAGTCCAGGATGCGCCAAAAGCCCTAGTATAATGGGCAGTGACAGGAAAAGGGGGCACCCGCCCCTTAACGGCATACACCTGTATGACAACAGTCCGAATCCAACGGGAAACAGTAGCCGCCGACACGGCCAGGCCCTTACGAGGGCCACCCGTGAGGACGAACAAGGAATGCGTCTCACGGAAAGAAGCAGTAGCATCCAGATAGACACGAAGAGCGCGCACCACATCCAGGCAATGCAGCGCCCATTCCTTCATGTGAACCGGCTTCAGGCACAAGGACGGCAAAACAATGTCCTCATTCAAATGAAAAGCCGACACAACCTTAGGCAGGAAGGTCGGCCGAGGACGGAGAACCGCCTTGTCCCTATGAAGGACCAGAAACTGCGACTTGCAAGACAAGGCAGCCAATTCAGAAATCCTCCGAACCGAAGTGATGGCCACCAAAAAGGCCACCTTTTGGGACAAAGACAAGAGCGAAATGTCCTGAAGAGGCGCAAAGAGAGATTCCTGCAGCACCGAAAGCACCAAGTTCAGATCCCACGGTGCCAGAGGCGAGCGGACAGGGGGAGCAATACGCGTAACCCCCTGAATAAACGTACGAACCAAGGCGTTAGACGCCAAAGGACGTTGGAAGAGAACCGTCAAGGCAGAGATCTCAAGGCCCTGCTCAAGGCCAACCCCTGAGCAACTCCGCGCTGCAAAAAGGCAAGAATTTTACTGATGGAAAACAAGCGCGGAGAGCAGGCCCCAGCCTTGCACCAGGCAAAATAGGCCCTCCACATACGATGGTAAATCCTCCTGGAGACCGGCTTGCGGGCCCTAAGCATTGTGGAGATAACCGCATCGGGCAACCCCGTCTCTCAGCACCGGGCTCTAAACAGCCACGCTGTCAAAGCCAGCGACTGTAAAGAAGGATGGCACACAGGCCCCTGGGACAGAAAATCCGGACGCAGAGGCAACCGCCAAGGGGCGTCCACCAGCAGGCGAACCACATCCGCGTACCACGCTCTCCGAGGCCAGTCCAGGGCCACGAGGACGTCTTCGGCCGCGATCTGACGCAGCAGCCGAGGCAACAGGTAAAGCGGAGGGAAGGCATATATTAGACCTTAGGGCTCCCAAGAAGCCACCAGGGCATCTACCTTGTCCGTCCAGGGATCCAGAGCCCGGGCCACGAACCTCTCCACCTTCCGGTTGAGATGAGACGCCAGAAGGTCCACATCCGGCGTCCCCCAGCGAAGGCACAGTTGATGAAAGATGTCCGGGTGCAGGGACCATTCTCCCGGGTCCACAGACTGACGACTGAGGTAGTCTGCCTGCCAATAGTCCACTCCCGGGATGTAAACCGCCGATAGCGCAGGGACCCGACCTTCCGCCCAAGACAGGATCCCAGACACCTCCCCACTTGCGGACGCGCTTTTGGTGCCGCCCTGATGGTTGATGTACGCCACCGCCGTGGCGTTGTCGGATTGAACCCGAACCGACAGACCCTGAAGCCGGACCGACCAGTGAAGGGACAGGCGAGTCGCCCGAAGTTCCAACACATTTATCGGCAGACGGGACTCGTCCGGCGACCACCGACCCTGCACCGTCATGGAGCCCAAGACTCCCCCCCAGCCCCACAGGCTGGCATCCGTCGTGACCACCGTCCAGCGCACCAGAAGGAAAGACTTCCCGTGCACCAACACCGGACAGTGCAGCCACCAAAGCAAGGAGGCCCGCGCCTCCCGAGACACCTGAATCTCCCTGTCCAGTGACAAGGGCGACTTGTCCCACTGCACCAGAATGTCACTCTGGAGGACCCTGGTGTGATGTTGGGCAAAGGGCACCGCCTCGATGGAGGCCACCATGAGACCCAGCACCTGCATGCAGCAACGGACGGGAGGACCACCGGCGAGACCGCAACAGGCGAACATGGTAGCGAAGTTTCTGGAGTTTGTCCGGAGGAAGAAACACACTGGCCGCGACCGTGTATAGGACCAGGCCCAGATACTCCAGGCGAGGCGAAGGCACCAAGACTTCTGGACGTTCAGGATCCAGCCTAACTCCTCCAGGGAACGCACCGTGATCCCCAAGGCCGACACCAGAGAGGAAAGTGACTCCGCTCGCAGGAGCAGATCGTCCAAGTACCCCACGATTGAAATCCCCCGGCAACACAGAAGCGCCAGAACCGGGGCTAGCACCTTGGTGAACACCCGCGGGGCCGACCCAAGGCCGAAGGGCAGCCCAACGAACTGGAAATGCTCGCCCCCACCGCGAAACGAAGAAATCTCTGATGAGATGCGCAAATAGGCACATGAAGGTAGGCATCTTTGATGTCGATGGAGGCCAACAAGTCCCCCAGACAAAGGCACGTCACCACAGATCGATTCCATGCGGAAGCGACGGACCCGCACAAAGGCGTTTGAAGTCCAAAATGGGCCGAACCCCCTCCTTCTTGGGCACAGTGAACAGATTGAAGTAAAACCCCCGGAAGCGCTCCGAGGACGGAACCGGTAGAACAACCCCCTGGGACAGGAGGTCCACCACTGCGCAATGAAGATCCGCCACGCGGGAAGGGGAAAGACGTGTGTTGGACGGGAAAAACCTGTGACCCGGCCGAGATAGAAACTCGATCTTGTAACCCGAGGACACCAGCTCCCGAACCCAGGTGTCTGAGACGTGAGCCAACCAGAAGTCCGCAAAACACTGAAGGTGCCCCCCCACCCTGGAACCCAGGCCCGGGGCGAGACCTTCATGTGGACGGGGTCTTGTCAGCGGGTGTGACGGTCGTTCCGGGTTGCGGGCCGCCTCGGGACGGCACAGTCGCACTGCGCAGGCGCGAAGAGGAAATGCCTCTACTCCCCGCAGAACGGGGACGCATCACCACACAGGAACGGCGGACTGCGCAGGCGTGCCGCAGGACTCCGCCCCTCTTCGTTCGAGCACTCGTCATAAAGCCGCTGCTCACTAATTGATCGGCGTCCTACTGTTGGTTGTAGCAGGACGCTGATCAATGAGCTTCCCCCTCGACTTCCATCCGGATCCTTTCTACCTGACACAGCAGCTCCTCCATGGTCACACCACTTCCTGAAGACTACCCTAATCGCAAGTATATTGGCTAGTTCCCAACAGTGGTTAGCTGAAAAGTGCTGTGCTGAACCTCAGATATTGTGTTACATGCATCAACTTTAACTCTTATTGAATTACCTGCTTGATACTGCTAAGGCTGATACCTGTGGGATTCCATATATGTGCTGCAAGGAAACCCGATACTCACTTTCATTATGGTGTTGTGCTGAGCTAACCTAACAAATTCGTATATGCACCAACTATAAAACTCTTATTGACTTACCTGCTTGATACTGCCATTGCTGATAACCCTGAGAATCCATATATATGTTGTGCAAGCTACTCATACTACTCACCTGCATTACTGTGTTGTTGCCGTACTCCTGTGAAACTCCATGGTGTGGTCAGTTGTACCATAATTGCTATTAACCCTAGCGGTAGTGGTTGAGTTGGAATACCTCCACACTCGCATTTGCTTATACCTCACCTCTTCCTACTCAATACAGGTTCAGGTTACTGCCGTGCTTTACTCGTTGACGCTGCGCATAGTCAGGGATGCCTGCGTAAGAAGTAACTTGTTGATACCTACTACCATATTCATACGGGGCTATGATGTGTAGCAGCTCCCTCTAAGCCTCTACAAATACAGGGCATTGGAGACTGAGCTGCACGACTGGACCCCATTCCTCCATACAGAAACGCATACTCCGCAGTTGCAATCCACATATACGTACTAGGAAGCAGGGCATTACAGCGGGCTTGGCAGACTTCGGCTGCCAGGGACGCTTGTGAGGCTGGGAGGAAGAGGCTCTTGGGAACTTACCGCCCTTCTCGGAGGACAGAGGGGGCCGAAAAAGCCGCTTGTGAGCAAAAAAGGAAGGACCGGCTTCTGCCGCAGCTCCCTCTTGCGAGCCTGAGGTAAGAAAGTGCTCTTACCCCCTGTCAGATCCTTAATGATCTCATCCAAGGAAGCGCCCAAAAAAGTGGTTCCCCGTAAAAGGGAAGCTCCGTCAGAGCCTTTTTGGAAGCCTGGTCAGCCGACCAGCACTTCAGCCAGAACAAACGACGAAGGGTGACCGCCGTCATCGACACCCGCGACACCAGGGGCGCGGTATCCAGGGCCGAATTGCACACAAACTTAAGGCCCTGCACCAGCTGCTCCGCCAAATCCATGTAGGCGGGGGAAACCTGTTCCTCCGCAAGCCCCGATGAAGCATCTTCGCCCATTCAGTCAAGGTCTGCGTAACCAGGACAGACGCTAGGACCAGGTGCATCAGAGCCCTAGGCACGGAAAACAAGGTGCGGGAAACCGCCTCAGCCTTCCGATCGGTGGGGTCCTTAAAGGGCGGTGAATCCTCAACCAGGATAAGAGTGGCCTTGTTCAAGTGGGAGACCGGGGGGGTCCACCACAGGCGGAGTGGCCCACTTGGACAGGTAACTTTCCTCAAATGGAAAGCGAACCGAAAAACGTTTTGGAACCGCAAGGGATTTGGACGGGCGTTTCCACTCCTTATAAATGAACTCGTCAAAAAAAGGAATGTAGGGAAACACCTTAGCGGAACGCTTGCCCTTATGCGTTCCAAACTGTACCGAGGCCATGGCAGAAGTGCCAAGAGACTCCTCAATCTTAAGCGTCTCACGGATGGCGCGCACCAGCACCGAGACCAGCTCACGTTCCTGAACCATGAGCGCCGACGCAGATTCATCCTCACTGCCCGAGTCCGGCGGCGAGGAGTCCCCTGGATCCGGATGAGGCGACGTGGACAGAAGTTCCCCCTCCTCCTCCCCAGACAATGCCAGGGAAGGCAAGGACAGAACCCGCTTTTTAGGGGGCCTATGCGTGAGAGCGCGTTCAATGCGCGACACAAACCCATCCATAGCAGAGGAGAAAAATTCCATAGATAACGCGGTTCAGGTACCCCGAGGGACGCAGATGCGACTGGCAAAGCAGTGCAGGCGTACAGGAAGCGCAGAGAGGTGATCTAGAGGGGTCCGCAGAGTGCAGCCCACAGCCCTCACAAGGCAACCCGATCCATAGCCCCCGCACAGCAGAAAAACTGCCCACAGGGAGACCACCCGCAGTACTCACGACCCCCATCTGTGTCACTGTGTCAAGCACCGGCAGCGTCCGACCCCCAGCAAGGGGGAGGTGTCACCTATGTCCTTCCTGTAGCGGCGTCTGAGGCCGAAAGGAAGTGTGTCCCCGGCCGTCCAAGGAAGAATAGAGCCTGGGCGGAAGTGACGCGGCAGAAAGGGCACCTTGCCCTATTCCAACATGGCGGCCGTGACGTCGCCCGGAGGCCACAATGGAGCAGGGGCCTCGCTTTTCGGCCCGGCCGCCGCATGATTGCGGCATTCGCGTTCGTAGCCGCGAGCACCCAGGCAGCCCCCCACTGCACCACAGAGGCTCCCCCCATGGACCCCACAGGTCAGGACAGCCCAGGAAGGGCAGAGCCACCCATCAGGAGCCACAGCCCTGAAGCTCCATGAGGGAGAGGAGGGGAGAGGGAAGCTGGAAGGCTGCAGCCAGAAGACCAACGCAGCCTCTTACCTTGTGGCTGTCCCCACAGCGCCGGCATCCACAACACCAGGTCCATCAGGGGAGTGGAGGAAGGCGGACGCACCCGACCGCAGACACGGCGCCGCCAGCCCATGGGATTGCTGTGACCGGTGGGGCGGGACCCCGTCATGTGCACCCCGGGGAACGAAAGTCGCAGCCGACCCGCTGAGGCAGAGCCTGCATGCGCTCGATGGCCACCCAGGGGAGACTACCAGGATCCATCACCATCCAGCATGTCGCCCTGGTGGCACTTGCTATCAGATCCGAGAAAAAAATGGAAGGAAAAGAAAATTTCCAGAGATAATTTTTTTTAGCTCCTTACTCCTGACGCTAGGCAAAAAACTGGAGACTTGTCAGCAGGTGGGGGGTTGGGCCACCAGCAGGGGCCGCCCCTAGGCTGTCTATGTCTTTTGTTATGTGCCTAGCGTTCTACTCCTGCAGGTGGCGATATACCCTACCTTTCAGGATCTACGATATGTTGCCCTGTGTCCTTCAATGAACGGGAGAGAAAGTTTTCAGTTTCTTCTATTGCAAAATAATTTGGTTGGTATTTGGAGGGAATTACACCCTATAGGCAAAGTTTACTCTCACCCGCATCCTCATCATTCCTAATCTAGAATAGACCATGAGTTCCTACTCAGGCGCTCTCTTCCCTTAGCTACCTCTTCCCATATCCTTCCAATAGCCTGGTCTGACCATGACACCATTCTTGTTGTCTGCACCTCCATGCTTTGCACCCCCAGTCCTCCTCTTGGTCTTTGAATGACTCGCTACTTTCTATTTTGGATGTACTATCGGAAGTCCAGGCTCGCACACTTGAGTATTTTCAGCTCAACACTGGCTCCATGGCTTCTGGAAAATGTATAAAGCAGTGGCTCGCGGACATTTAATCCAGATCACACACAATGCAAGCGTGAGCATAATCAGCAATTGCAATGCCTTGAGGCGGATCTAGAGTGTGCCTCAGCCACGTTTAAAGCAGCACCAAATGCCTCCAATATTGTAAAACTAGAGAACATCCGTGTGGACTTGGATTTGTGCCTCACTGACAGATCGGAGCATTCTCCAGACCGCACAAAGCAACGGTTTTACTCTAAGGGCAACAAACTGGATTCCATACCGGCCAACTGGCTTCGCACCTTTGATACTACTGCAACCCCGATTTCTCTGCGCACCAGATTTAATACTCGCACCAGTGATCCGGTCAAGATTTTAGCCGAATTTCACCACCATTTAGCCAAACTCTACTGCGCACCATCCCTGCAAACCATTTATGCTTTTCTTTGACAGCTCTCTCTTCCAAGTATTCCCCGCACAGGCTTTGACCTTTTGTACTTCAGTAATTTTGGATTCTAACAAGCTATTAAGTCTTTTAAACTTATAAAGCTGCTTGGCCCGGATGGTTTTACAGCCTTATCCTACAAGCAGCTCTCCTCCGCTACCACTTAGCCTCTATGTTCAATGGGTTCCTGAGAGATGACTCTCTGTCGCCACAAATGTTAAATGCCAATATTGTGATGTTGCCTAAACCTGAACTCCTGTGCGAATTATCGCCCCATATCCCTGATAAATTTGGATGTCAAAATTCTCCCCATTTATCGCTTCCTAATCTCTTTAAAGTTGCCAGACTTTGCACTAATTTTGGATTTGCAGATAGATCAATCCAAGTCACAAGCCCTGAATATGTCAGGATTTCTATTTTAGCCATGCCTCTGCACTTCCTGTTTGCCAGATTATTGTGCTCCTGCCAATATTATGCTCCCTGCTCCTTCTGTGTTAAAATCCTCTCATACTGCTACCCGTGTACCGACCTTTGGCTGCTGATTCACCGACTACCTTCATAGTCTTCTGCTTCATACCCGATACCATTGGCTACTGACCAGCCGGCGGTTCGGGAGGAGAGCTCGGTCTATTTCGACAGCTGACTCCTCCCGCCGACCCGGCCTCCACACCGCTCTTCTGATTGGTCACAGCCGAACGGGGCGGTGCAGGAGGAGAGCCCAGCCTCGTGTGACATGCAGGACGCACTGCTCGGCCTCCTCTGACAGATTATCTCCTCCCTGCTGGACGCTGCGCTGGGTCAGAGGGGACACAGAGCAGCGCCAAGCGGGGAGGAGCGAAACTATGGATGCACCGCAATTTCGGCCAAAAGATGGCACTTTCAGCATGTTGCTAAAAGTGCAATTTTTGGTCGATATGTTTCGGTACATCCCTACTTAAAATGCCTTAAAAGTTTTACAGTTCCTTTTCATTAGAAAACAACAGTCTGAGTAGAAAATCCTATCCCGTTGCAGCTTGCTGGAGAAAAGGACTCTTGCTCTCTATGTGGAATCAGTTGCGTTCTCAGAGGTCCAACGTGCACCTTGCTGAGCCAGACATATAGCTCTTCAATCATCAAAGCTCGCACTCACTGCTATTAAGAGAGATCTAGCTTGGACTGATGATGGAAATGTATCGGAACTTTGAAAGGAAACCACTGCTTCCACACAGAAAGCAAATCTTTCTATACAACAGTGGTTCTCAACCTCTATATGGTGTGCTCCTGTCCATTCATAAACCATGGAGATAGTATCAGTTACTATGTCCACAATCACGAATGAACAGAAAGTGATGTACAGCACTTACTATTCATTCATAATTAGGGACACAGTAAGCATACTATGTCCTTAGTAAATCACAAACACTCAGCAATCAGCTGAGCGTTTGTATACCGCTCTGCACCCTGACTTGCCTGTCACAGGAGGCCGAGCCGGCTGTGCAGGGAGGAGAGCTCACCCTCCTGTGACACGGTCTGTGCAGGGCTGACAACACTCTCCTCCCTGCACCGCTGGCTCGGCCTCCTGTGACAGATGATAGCCGTCTCCTCCCTTTACCACTCTCTATCCTGATTTGCTTGTCACAGGAGACCAAGCTGGGCGGGGGGAGAGATTGGCCTTCTGTGATAATGCTGACAGCGCTCTCCTCCCCGCCCAGCTTCCTGAAAGTTTCTCTCCTCTCCACAGGGCACCGTTCTGTTTACCCACTGATCCTCTCGGCCTGTGCAGACACAGGCAGGGGAAGCAGCGGGGATCAGAGGGGACACAGAGCAGCACCCAGTGGGGCGGAGACAAACTAGAGATGCACCGCATTTTCGGCAAACAAATTTGTACTTTTGCCATTTTGCCCAAAGTACCATTTTCGGCGGCCAAAATTTCGGTGCATCCATAGTTGTTACAATAAATATTGTATGGAAAAAAGTATTTGCTAAATAAAGAGAATTAAAAAATGTTTTTCAGCAGAAAACACACACATAGGATACATATGGGTATTGTGAATGGGTCGTTAGTCTTTGTCTTCAGACCTTACAGCACTGGGAAATGGCTGGATTAATAGGAATATCTGATTTTTTTTTATCTTCTACATGGATTTTGCCCTTTTCTGAGATACAGGTCAAATAAAAACTTGCCAATTCTGAGGTATTCAGATATTTACAAATAGCTCAGTTTTATTTAATGTTAAATTGACATCCGAATTAAAGTTTGAACAAAAATGTCTGAAAGATCCGCAGGGTAGAGGAAGTCTCTCTGCTGTAAACAAAGCTAGTAGGGTTTTGTCCTGTATTAAGAAGGGGATGTATTGCAGGGACAAGTCTATAATTTTGCCACTTTATAGATCATTGGTTCGACCTCATCTGGAGTATGCTGTCCAGTTTTGGTCACCAGTACTAAGGAAAGATGTCCCTGAGCTGGAAAGAGTCCAGCGGAGGGCAACCAAACTAATTAGGGGTATGGAGGACCAGAGCTATGAGACGAGGCTACTAAATTTAAACATGTTCACATTGGAGGTGAGGAGATTAAGGGGGACATGATTTCCATGTACAATATGTTCAATGGTGGCAGCAACATTAGCGACAAACTATTTAAAATTAACTCCATTACAAAAACTAGAGGCCACCACCTAAAATTGGTGGGGAAAAAATTCCAGCACAAGGGGTGAAGGGGGTTCTTCACAGTTAGAGCAGTTAGGGTCTGGAACTCACCCCCACAGGCAGTGATTTCAGCTAAGAATGTGGAATTGTTCAAGAAACTTTTGGACGATTTCCTAAGGGACCGTAATATACAGGGGTACAAGTACTCCTAAGAATGAGATCCTATAGGTTGGACTTGATGGACTAATGTCTCAAACTATGTAACTATATATAAATCTCTGATGGAGGGCATAAATACACGCTTTCCGCAATATGGGTTAACCTAGAAGGAGGAACTAGGAAGACAATTAGAAGAGAGAGAGATTGGCGCCAGATTTGGGACACACTAGCCCATTGTTCAATTAATCGCTTGGCAATGGCTTGTAAACTGCAGGAGCGCAACTTTAAGCTGCTTACCAGATGGTACTTTACTCCGGTGCGATTACACCACATGTTCCCCTCGATGACGCAGACTTGCTGGAGGTGCCTTAACGCTGAGGGTACCTACCTACATATGTGGTGGTCCTGCCCCCTGGTTAAGGGATTTTGGGGTGTCGTACTAGATATTTATGACAAAGCTCACGCTACGACCACACCAAATACCCCTGCTTTGACCCTACTAACACTGATTCCCACTTCAATCTCGAAAGCAAAGAAGTCTACCTTGCGGTTCTTCCTATTTGCAGCCAGACAGGTTATGGCGGCACATTGGAAGTCCACCCAAGTGCCTTCTTTAACGATGTGGTTGACTTGCATAAATGATACTATGCGTATGGAAGAAATGGTGGCTATAGATGCAGACCGTAACGAATCCTTCCGAAACTTATGGTTACCATGGATATGCTTTCAAGACTCAGCTGCTTTTCCTGCCTTGTTGACCTCAGCACCATAGCCAGGACTTGTTTTATCACTGTGTTCTGTTAGCATCGTATGTTGTAGACCAGGCAATGTCTCAGGAATCTACTTGAGGTTTCTACCTGCCCTCACGGGCAAACTGATCGTTCTCGTACCCCCCCACTATCTGTATTTGTATTGTGTTGTCCTTGTTTTGTCTTGTCTTGCGTCTATTGGTCTGTCTCCCCCCCCCCTCCCCTCTACGTATATTGAGGTATACAGAGCCGTACAGCACTGCTCAGTCGCGGATGATCATATGCTCTATGTCGCCATAAGCTCATCATTGGTTTCTATATCCGGAAGACATCCCCCCTGTAAGGAGACATTTGATTGAACTGGGTCCTGTGGACCAACTTACCTGTATACATGTATACCCTTTGAATATATGCTATGTCTGCTGGGATTTATTGTTCCTCTATAACTGGTGGTATTCTGCAGTGTGCCGCTGTATTATTCAGCGGCACACTGCAGAATACCAGCAGCTATAGAGGAACAACAAATCCCAGCAACAATACATTAAACAGCCTGTAAAATGAAATATTGCTGGGATTTGTTGTTCCTCTATAGCTGGTGGTATTCTGCATTGTGCCGCTATATAATGTATTACTGCTGGAATTTGTTGTTCCTCTATAGCTGGTGGTATTCTGCATTGTGCCACTGTATAATGTATTATTGCTGGGATTTGTTGTTCCTCTATAGCTGTTGGTATTCTGCATTGTGCCGCTGTATAATGTATTATTGCTGGGATTTCTAGTCTTCTATAGCTGGTGCCATTCTGCATTGATTGCTGTATAATTTTACACTTTCCATTTCACTATATTGCACACAATTTTTTTTTTTTTTACTTCTAGCTGCAAAAAAACGCATTATAAAAAATGTCACAGGCAGAGGGTGCTGACAAAGTGACCGTTGAAAAAAGTGTGTAAACCAAGTCCTCAAAAGGCATGGGAGCGTTTTACGCTAAATACTATAAAGAAGGTTGTTGCCTACAAAATTTCCAAACAGGAGCTTGTGTGGCACCGAAGCACCCCAGTGATGCTTGACCACATGAAAAGGAAACACGTTGGCTTTGCAGAGGAGAACGAAACATCATCATGACAGTAAGTTCAAATGATACACTGACTGAGTTGCACAGAAGTAGCTTTTTTCTGCATACTATCATTATTTTTTTTTATTTCATAAAGAAACAACGCAGAGTTTGTGCATCGAAGTACCGTGTGCACTCCAAAACAAGCAGCAGTGATAACAGATTCGATTCTGCAAATGATAGTCGCCGACATGCGGCCAATTTCCATGGTTGAAGATCACAGATTTAAAAACCTGATCAGTGTACTAAACCCTGGATATATGATTCCCTCAAGGACTAATTTCACCAAACTAGTGGAGAGGAGGTACCAGGAGGCAGTTCAAAAAGTAAAGGATGCCACAATTCTGCTAATGAAAGCAGAATTGCATTGACTGCGGACATATGGACAAGTATAGCGACCGAGGCTTACCTTGGCATTATATGCCACTACATAGCAGACCACTGGAAGATTACTTCTATTTGCCTCACTACCATGCCTCTGGAAGACAGGCATACAGCGACAAACATTGCAGAATGGTTGAAGGAGGTGGCTGCAAAATTTTCAGCTCAAAAAATAATTGCCATTGTGCATGACAACGGTGCAAATATTGTGGCTCCTGCGAACATTCTGAAAGAACAGCATGGGTGGAGCAGTATCCGCTGCACTGGCCATACGTTGCAGCCGGTGATCGGTGCTGCATTAAAGAATTCCATAATTGAGAGAGCTGTTAGTGCTGCAAGAGGACTAGTAGAACATTTAAAAAAAAAGTGAATTAGCTAGCAGCAAGTTGAACGAGAAGCAAAAGCAATGAGCACAAGCTACCTCAAGATGTAAGCACAAGGTGGAATAGTACTTACCAGATGGTGGAGAGACTCATTGAACAACGGTGGCCGGTAACAGCAACTTTGTCTGATCCATCAGTTACTCTAAGGGGCAAGCACTACCTGGACTTAAAAGCAGACCACTGGAGTATTCTCAAAGAACTCTCAAATGCTCTCCAGCCCTTTGAGTCTGCTACCGTATTGATGAGTGGCCAAGACTATATCACTTTGTCTTCCGTGCCTGATCCACTGAGGGTGCTTCTTTCAAGTCACATGCGCTGAAGAGCTTCCAAGCCACTGCAGCAGCCCAGCTTCAAAGCAGATGGAAGGGAATCCTTTCTGAACAGAACCCAAATACCGTAATTCTTGCTTCTGCCCTGGACCCAAGATTCAGAAGACTGAAATATTTAACGCTAGACCAAATTTTTGCTGTACATTCAACAGTGCTGGCAGAGGTGCTTGCAAAAAGATGGGGGAGCAGCAAACAACCACTTCACCGGCAAGAGTTGCTAAGCCCTCAACATCTGTAGCATCACTCCTTGAGTCTGGGGGCAGCAGTGAAGAGGAGACTAAAGAGGGGCAAGAGGAGGATGAGGATATTCATGGTCAAATTAAAAATGAAGTCCAGACTTATTTTGCAGAGAGACCCCTTGCCAAGGAAGGAAACCCTTTGAATTGGTGGAAGGCTAACAAAGAGAAATATCCTACTTTGGCAAAAGTTGCGAAAACCTACTTGTGTATCCCAGCCACCTCCACACCATCAAAGCGCCTCTTCTCTGCTGCAGGCAAAATAACATGTAAAAAGAGAGCCAGCCTAAGCCCCCAGAATGTGGACATGCCAACATTTTTACATTCCAATACAAAGTTTTTGGAATAGTGACAGTCCACTTTTTTCATAATGTGTATTGTTTTCTTGTTCCGATTTAAAAAAAAGTGTAGTTGTGTAGTTCACTCTAAAAAGTTTGGTTTTTATTCTGCACCTGCAGTTTGTAATACTCAGTTTGTTCACAAAAGTGACAATAAACTCAGGAGTTAAATCTTATAAATGCATTCAAGTCCCTTAAAGTGACATTAAAGGCAAAAAAATTTTTCCCTCCCCCCAATGTAAATGTTAGCACTTACCTTAAATGTCTCTTTTTCTGATCTTCCTCTTCTTTCCCCATGTTTTCATCTGTCCCTCCAGCGGTGTGACGTCACTCCGATCCAGCGCTGACTGCTCTGTCTCTCCGATCCAGCGGTGTCTGCAGGCGGGTGCACGCGTCCATAGACTTACCTTGCGTCTCTGCTCGTCTCCCGGCCAATCGGAACTGCGCATGCGCCCGCCCCAAGATCCTTTGCGGCCGCACAAGCAGTTCCTGATTCTCGCCGCGGGAACGAGCGGCGATAACGAGGTAAGTTTAAAAGGATTTTAAGCGTTTTTTTTTTTTACACTTCTTGCCTATATCTACTGCATGCTAGCAGTAGATATAGGCAAAAAACCCGGAGGGTTTAGAACCCCTTTAACTATTAACAAAAATGTATCTCATTTGTGTATCACTTGGCAATGGATCCTCCAATCATCTCTGAATTGGTGCCAACACTGTCCTTCCTTCTGGAGGGTGGCTACTTTTGTTCCCCATGGTCCCTGTGTGTGTTGTAAAGTGGTCACTGCTCCAAGCTTGCTCCCGTGATAAGACTACAATCTCAATACAAACTAGAATTCCATCACTTAAATTAAAGCCATTTTTTTAATTTTTTATATCCGACTAGTCGACCTTAATACCGTATATACTCGAGTATAAGCCGTCCCGAATATAAGCCGAGGTACCTACTTTTACCCAAAAAAACTGGGAAAAAGTTAAAAAAATGGGCTGAAAATCTCGGCTTATACTCTAGTATATAGGGTAAATCGGCTAACTAATCGATTTTGAAAATATTTGTTAGCTGCAGCCCTAAATTGCCCTAAAATCCAGCTTTTTTGGATGGGGTGTACCAGATAATAGAGAGAGTCATGGGAAGAAGGTTAAAGAAAGACCCATGGGAAGCCTTGTTAAATTTAAAGCCAGAATGCTGTACGCAATTTAATTGATAACATTCATCTTTACAGCAGCTAAACAAACAATAGTTAGAACTTGGAAGTCAGAGATATCAGTTGTTCAACAAGTTAAACAAAAAAATTACATGGTATTTGATAAACAAGAAAATTACTGCAATACTAAAGGACTCAATTTTAAAACTTAGAAAGGTCTGGCAACCTTGGATTCAATATTATATGCCTCCGGATTCTGATATATATTTTGGGGATATAGATCTATAAGAACTGCGGTTGCTAGTGACAGAAAGGAGGGAGAGGAAAGAAGTCTCTAAAGAGAGAAAAACAGAAAGGTTTTTTTTTTTCTTACTTTGTGTATTTTTGTGTGAAAGGTATGATGGGAACGAGGGATGAATGTAAGATAAATGTTGATGTGCAATGAGTACAGTCGATATTTTACCGTAATTGCGTTTGTAAATGTGATATATGGTTGCAATGGGAATTTAAAGAAAGATCCCAGAATGCTTGTAATGTTTTTTGCTATATAATTTTAATTTTTTTAATTTTTTTTATGCTTTATTCATTTATAAAGAATTTGAAAAAAAAAAGGTTTGGCAGAAAACACACACACACACACACACACGGGTATTGTGAATGGACTCTTAGTATTTCTGTCTTCAGACCTTACTGCACTGTGCCATCAAAAGAGTATACCATCATATTTTCTCTTTCATTTTTCAATCTACACTGAAAGAAAGCAAAATTATTTGTTGGCAAACGTTTTTCTTTGACCCCTTGGGATCACTAGGACCTATTTTATCGCTTTCAATCTGGATCTAATTTATGTGTAGATGATGTTGTTCATGACAAATCGACTGACATTTCTTTAATATATGTTTGATTTAAGGCATTCTATTTCTTCAGGTTCCTGTAATAAGTATACTTTTTCATACAAAGTGTCAATAAAAAGAATGCATACCTGGGTTTAATACTTGAACATTATTTTGATTTTCTGCCTGTTCAGCTCCTCCAAACACCCAAATGCTCCCTGGTTTTCCAGTCGAGATAAAGCTAGCATGTTCATAACGTGGCAACATACCCTCCCAGTTCGGGATATCCCATTCATAAGTATCTGAAAACAAGACCACGTGAGAAAAAATTATTGTAGGTCACATAGTGACACAAATCCCTCAGCTTTTCTTCTCCTTTAACACATCTACACAATGAACATTCTCCAAAGCCACATTTATTTATGTTTTAAAATAAAGTTTTACTATTTTAACCCCCTTAGAAAGTCTGCTGTGCTCGCTCCCGTTGCTATCAAGGTACCGTGTGCGGGTGTCCCCACACTGCATGCAGGTACCCACACAGGAGGACCAAATGCGTGACCACAAAAGACAAGGCGAATGAGTTTATATATAGTTTTAATATCCCAACCAAAAAAATATAAACAGAAACAAGTAAGAGTAACCAACTACATCTAAACCAAACCACATGCAAAAAGTAACAGGCAAGTAAACCCAGGGAGCAAAGCAAAACACCAGGGGAACTAAGGGACAAAAGGTCAGGGTACAACGAGGTAACAGGACTCAGGAACATAAGGAGGTCACAGCTCCGGACAACAGGCAGGGAACAGGGCTCCAGACAACAAGCAGGGAACAGGGCTCCGGACAACAAGCAGAGAACAGGGCTCCAGATTCATAGGAAATGGCAACAGGATAATGTGGCAATATCCAGACTGCAGGGAGGGATTAAATACCCTCCCTGGTGGTGATTAATCACTAACAGCTGGGAGACGGCCACAGGTGAGGACTGAACATGAAGGTTCCAGCACCACCCAGTGGTGGTCTGGTACCTGACATCTCCTGCCTGCCTGGAAACACCTGTAGGTGAGCGCAGGAACTGCGGGACCTGGTTCCTGTGCCACCTGGAGGTGCTATGGTCCCTGACAGTTGCTCTTCTCTCCCCTCACACTTCCTGTCACTTAGTAAGAGCCTTGCACGTTGATTCTGGTCACGTGCACATCTTTCTTTGGCTAAAACCCCCATGAAGCAGAGAGGAAGCACACAGCTGCCTCCTCCCCCCTCCCGCTCCTCATTATACACACTGACAATTTCACTGATTGTAATCTCCTCTGCAATGCTCTAAATTAGCAAAACTATTTACAATAGCTCTACAACAAACATCAAGTTAACAACAATCTACACAGAAAAACAGCTTTAGGAAACGCCCACACACGGCGCATGCGCAGGCTCCCGCTAAGATGGCGGCTTAGCGTGTGAGCCGAGCACCACGTCAGCCACGACACCCCGCTCCCAGCTTGCAGCAGTACCTGTGGCGGTATGAGAGGCCCCCTGGACCTGGCGTCCATCTAACAGCGTGGATGTCTCCGTGGGCGATCTGGAGCCAGACGCGGCGGTGATATTCTCGGGAGATATCGGGCGACTCCTCCCCCCGGCTTGCTGACGGCTTGTAGACGCGCCGGACGATGGTGCTCGATTAGAGAAAGGGGAAAGGTGAGGCTGTCCATGGGTCTCGACGCTACCAATCTAGGTAGACTTCATAGCACTAACTAAGGAAGTATTGGAGCAGTGCCTCCCTATGGGAACATGTCTCTCTGTCGTTACGAATCTCTTCACCTACCCCTATACATACTAAAGCTGCAGCATATATGAAGTACTGTCAGATGTTATGAGCCCACTTTCTTCCAGCTGAATTAAGATGCAGATGAAGTATATATGAACTAATGGCATTTATCTGGAATACACTATTGTATAGTGGAACTGCTAGTATGAACTGAAACTATTAATACTACAGGAAAATAATTACAGTGGCTTCAGTCTGATTAAAGACGTTATGCTGCTATTGAATTAATAGCAGTTATTGGTGGACTAAATGCTGGGTGACTTATAAATGTCATAGATCTCTGCTACCTGTTTGGTCACAGTATAGACCCTGTGGCTGACTTAGTGACTACTGGTTTAATCATCTTTGTGGGACCTATCTCTCTCCTTTGTAGTGGGGGGTTAATAAATACATCTACAGCATCTAATATATCTCGATGGCCGGGGGAAGACCCAAGAGGTCAAGAAAACAGACACAGAAGCAACGGCCTGAGATCCAGAAGTCCAAGATGGCTGCAGCATCATCTCCCTCTATACAGCAGAGGCAGTTGCAAGTCAGGCACAGTGATGTGGAGGACTCCTCTGATTCCATGCATCGGACCACACTGAGTACAGATTCCCCTGAACAAAAAATCACTCGCTTCTACTGTTTCTCTGATTGAACAAACAATAGAGGAGATATTGTCCAAACAGAGGGCTTTTCCAGTGGACTATAAATCTTCCTGTGCATTGAAGGGGGACAGGGCTTTAATGGACATGGCCGATGATCACCCCCTGATTACCAAACTGTCTGATATGTTAGACAAGGGGTTAGCACGTACCGCAAAACAAATTACAACAGACATTAAAGCGGATCTACAGGAATTGGGCATTCGGATCGATGCTATTGAGCAAAAAGTAGATGCTACGGTTACTCACATCAATAAAAATACAGCCTATATTCAAACGGTACAGGCTCAATTAGATGATGCCCTGGCTAAAATTGACGACCTTGAAAATCGGTCTCGGAGATGTAACTTCAGCATCAGAGGACTTCCAGAGTCAGATTATTCTTAAAAGACACACTTCCTGATTTAATCGATTTGTGCAAAACACAGCAGCTTTGCACACTGTTTCACAGAAAAAGTTTTTTAGAGCGTTGTTTCTTTAAGGACTGTTCCTTGTCCTGCAGGCCTTAGCTCACCTGCTTTACACAGCATGCAATCTCTGCTGTCTCACTCATAGAAAACATAGTTCTCATTAACTTATTTTGCAGATACTCCAAACTCTGCTCACGACCTGTAACAAGTACACTGTCCCTTTAAATGTCAGTTTTCTGCATTCAAAACGGCTTCTGCAAGAGATAGCGCTGTAGTGCCCGCATTCTCCACCACTTGTGACGTTGGGGAGGTTAGCACAAATGGCGAGCGCTTAAGGACCAGTCATGAAGCCGTTTTCACAGAACAAAGCACAGTCTTTTATTAATTCCAAAGGCAGAAAAAGGAAATCCAACATAAATAGCTTTCTTCAGAGTACATATCAGCTCACCCTTCACAGGTTATCCTGTTCAGTGTCTCAGGACCTGACGGTTTGCCTCAAAAGAATCTCTTCCTGGATATTCTGTGCCTTTGAGCATCTTTTGAATTCACCCACACACCTTTTGTGCCTGGCTCTCTCTGGCTCTCCAAGCCTTCCAGCCTCCAACACATACACAGCCTCCTGGCTTCACTCTGGCTTCTGGGTGGAGTCCGCCTGACTCCTGGACACAACCTGTCCCTCTTCCCAGCAGGAGCTAATTCCCCTGGCCAGCATCCTTTTCTTAATGGCTGTGGACACCTGTGCAATCATCGAGTGCTGGCCATTGCTAAAGCCTGGACCCAGGACTGGGGATCTCATCTTCCCTCCTGAATCACCTTGAAACCTCCCAGTTCCAGGATCCCAAGCATAGTCCTGACAAACCCTTGCTTCCTGACACGTCTCAGCCCATCTGGCTGAGAGTCCCAGGTCCCAATTCTACAGGGGGATCGCCACACAATACCACAACGCACATGAACTTTAATGGCATCCCAGTCTTAGTCTGTAGGGTTCAATATTGAGTTGGCCCACCATTTGCAGCTATAACTGCTTCAACTCTTCTGGGAAGGCTGCCCACGGGAATGTTTGACCATTCTTCCAGAAGCGCATTTGTGAGGTCAGGTACTGATGTTGGACGAGAAGGCCTGGCTCGCAGTCTCCACTCTAATTCATCCCAAAGGTGTTCTATCGGGTTGAGGTCAGGACTCTGTGAAAGCCAGTCAAATTCTTCCACCCCAAACTTGCTCATCCATATCTTTATGGACCTTGATTTGTGCACGGGTGTGCAGTCATGTTGGAACAGGAAGGGGCCATCCCCAAACTGTTCCCACAAAGTTGGGAACATGAAATTGTCCAAAATGTCTTGGTATGCTGATGCCTTAGGTAAGGGGCTAAGTAAGGAAGTAAGGGGCCAAGCCCAACCCCTGAAAAACAACCCCACACCATAATCTCCCCTCCACCAAACTTTACACTGGGCACAATGCAGTCAGACAAGCACCATTCTCCTGGCAACCGCCAAACCCAGACTCGTACATCGGATTGTCAGACAGAGAATTGTGATTCGTCACTCCAGAGAACACGTCTCCGCTTCTGTAGAGTCTAGTGGTGGCGTGCTTTACAACACTGCACCCAAAGTTTTGCATTGCACTTGGTGATGTAAGGCTTGGATGCAGCTGCTCGGCCACGGAAACCCATTCCATGAAGCTCTCTACGCACTATTGCTGTGCCAATCTGAAGGCCACAAAAAGTTTGAAGGTCTGTAGCTATTGACTCTGTAGACAGTTGGCGACTTCTGCACACTGTGCCCTTCAGAATGCGCTGACTGAGTTGCTGTTGTTCCCAGTTGCTTCCACTTTGTTATAATACTACTGTTGACCGTGGAATATTTAGTGACAACCTATCACGGTACCAGGCTTAAATTCTCTGAGCTCCTGAGAACGACCCATTCTTTCACAAATATTTGTAGAAGCAGTCTGCATGCCTAGGTGCTTGATTTTATACATCTGTGGCCATGGAGGTGATTGGAACACCTGACTCTCATGATTTGGAATGGTGTCCCAATACTTTTAGCAATATAGTGTATATATAATTGTTTGGGGGTCTAAGCTGTTTTCTAGCCAACAATTCAGGTATGATCATGTGTGTGCAAATATTAAGAAATTGCTCCAGACAGCAGGTGGTTAGGCGCCGCCAGCAAGGCAAATTTTCAGCTGGTGTCTCCCAAGAGGAGGGCATTTATTAACGTATTCATGCTGGTAAATGTTAAAACACCAATTGTGGATGGAAAGGGTTAAGTATTATAAGTATATATTGGAAATTTAGTTTTTGTTATTTTTTTTAATTTTGTGCATCTAAATGTTGATCCCTTTGGGGTGCTACTTTATTAGAAATAAGTCACAATAAGTTCCCTTTTTTACATGCAAAATATTTGCTGTAAATTCATTGAGGTGATTTTCTAAAAACTGGAGCAGGCAGCATCTGGAGCAGCTGTGCATGACAACCAATCAGCTTCCATTCATTCAATTTCATTTCAAAGCTTAACTGACCAAATTGAAGAGGGGAGCTGATTAGTTACTATGGGCAACTGCTCCAGATTCTGTCTGCTTCAGTTTTTATAAGTTTCCCCCATTATTCTTATTTTTTAACTGCAACTGAAAATTCAGATTAGATCAGCTAATAAGAGTCCAGGTGCTTCAAAACAAAAAGGTGTAAAAATCTTAGTTTGTTTTCTTTAGAAAGCAACCACAGCCAGAGTAGAAAAGTCTGTCCCCTACCGGCATGCTGTAGGAGCACAGGTGTGGCCACCATTGGAAGAATAGTCCCCAAAACATTGGTATCAGTGTGTCACATACCGCAGGACCGAGCCCCTTGCTCCAGGATCTGGATTCCAGTAGCAGGAAGCAAGTGAGATAAAACAGTCCAAATACAAAGTCCAGAGGGGTGAGACAAGCCGTAGTAAAGCAGTTCCGTGTTCAGGCAGGCGGCGTAGAATCAGTAGTCCAGAAAACAGTCCGAGGGTCAGGTAGCCGGGAGTCCAAAACTGGGGGTCGGAATGCAGAACAGGGGACGAAGACGCAGGAACAAACGCTGAGTCTCTGTGTAATGCCTCACTTCCCCGTTACAAGTATGAGGATCTCAACTGCGGAGTAAGGTCTCTATGTGGAGTGATCAGTCTTGCAGCTCAGTCTCCAATGCCCTATATTTGTAGAGTCTGAGAGGGAGCTGCTTCACATCATACCCCGTATCCCCGAGGGAGTATCAATAGGCAGACCACCTAGTAATCACAGATATATTTGACTATAAGCAATGTCAATGGGTACAGCACAACAGCAATCTCATGTAGAGTTAAGTATGATCAAGAGTAAATAGATACATATATGCAAGGTAGCATGCACACAGCACCACCTCTCTCTCACAGGATGTAAGCACAATTGAATGGTGTCAGCAGTTCATCAATAGAGCAGTAATGCAGGTGATTGCTATGTGAAGTATTTGTGGCACAAGTATGGTTTGTGTAAAGCAGTTCATCAATAGAGCAGTAATGCAGGTATTTGCTATGAGCAACAGCAGTATCAAGCAGGCTCACTGTTTAACAGGTATCTTGCAAGCATATATGGCATGTCAATCCGTTCACCACAGCACACTTGAATACCAGATGGGTCCAAGCCCATATACTTGCGGTTAGTGAAGTCTCCAGGGAAGGTGAGCCCTTGCAGGGGTTCCTGTTCACACTGGATAGGATCCGGATGGAAGTCAAGGAAGGACAACTGAATTGATCAGCGTCCTGCTACAACCAACAGTAGGACGCCGATCAATTAACGAGCAGCGGCTTTAAGCCGACTGCTTGAACAAATAGGGGCGGAGTCTCGAGGCGCGCCTGCGCAGTCCGCGGTTCCAGCCGGGAGGTGATAGGAGGCGGAGTTCCGAGGCGCTCCTGTGTCATGCCGCGAACGCGCTCGGCCCCGAGATGAGGGAATCCCTCGTCGCGCCTGCGCAGTGCGAGTCCGGAATCCCGAAGCGGTCCGCAACCCGGAATGTCAGTTACGCTCTGTGAGCAGGGCTTCAGAATAACCTAGCACTGAGCTAGTAGTATTGTGAGGTTTTAAAGCCCAAGACTGGAGGCAACGCTCCCCTGTTCCTGTGGAAACAGAGGGGGAGTTAGGGCGGTGCTCAATGTATTGCTGAAGGCTTGTGTTCCTTGGGAGGAAGCAAGTTTTGGCATGTTGCCAGTTGCTGTGTATGCTGGATACCTATTGGGTCTTATAGACGTCACAGCAGGGACATGGCCCCAACGCCGTGACTAGCGCAGCTCCTGAAACGCACGCACGATGACGCACAGAACCATGCTTTCGAGGCACAGCCACAGCAGAGAAACGCTGGGAACGTGTCTGTGGTCCCAGGAGATCTGGAGAGGGGTGTCTCCGCACGCTGCGGCTGCCAGGTGAGGGACACCTCCGTGCGCCATGATACAGTGGGACTTTGAACCCTACCCATTGGTGTCAGTGAAATAGTGGCCCCCAGGGGAGAACGGTCCATCAAATTGCTGGTGTCAATGGAATAGTGGGTCACAGGGAAGAAAGTCACCCCAAATCATTGGCGTCAGTGATAGTACTTAACTTACCATAGGAAAGGAGTAAGCACATTATGTCTTTTTGTTGTGTGCAGATCAATCTGCCCACAGAATAATTCCAGCCAGGATAATTTTATTCATATAAAGTAGTAGTAATAGTACCTTGGCTTTTACGGTGATGCAGCGGGGGAGGGGGGCCACCCAAGCATTCCACACAGACCTCAAACTTCCACACTCACAGACCTCAACAAAATCAGTACTGTACTGACACAAAAACGAACAAGTCTGCAGAGATGGAATCAGTACAATTTTACTGAGGTCGAAATAACGGTGTCTCAAACCAGCTTTGACAGAAAGAATATAGAAAATACTGTATAACGGCAGCGCCAAACAGGTGTGGTAATAAAACACATTAGGGTGAAATTATCATACTGAGCAGACAAAATCTGGAGCAGTTGTGCATGGCACTAGAAATAACTTGGTACTGATCCCAAAGGGAATCAGACCACAGTAGTTATAAAGGGTCGGAGTCGCCACTTCATTCAGTAAAAAAAGCACTTTGTTTTAAACAGTATTAAGTAATTGCACATGAGTAAAACCATATAAACACCACACCCCCACCCATCTATGGAACTAAAACAATGGTGTAGACAACGTTGTCCCACTCTCTCACATCACTCACTCATATGGACTGGCTGATAGAATTCATGATTTAATTGCCGGTGGAGCTCAAAGGAAAAAAGATATGTGGAGCCGGCGGATCGCTTATATGGGGTAACGATCGGTGCCCCCCCCCCATTTTTTAAAGTCCCCACCCATACATACACATGCGTCGGGGGCGCATACGTGCAAAAAAGACGATTGCGCCCATTACGCCGCACATGTTACATATGGCCGCGAACGTCGGACTGAGAGCAAAAATTCTAGGGCCATCAATCACTGATAACACTAAACTGATGAGCGGTAAAAGCTTTTAAAGTGTCGCCTATGGCCAATTTTAGGTATGGTAGTTTTCTGCGATTTCACGGGTGCGCGCAATTTTAAAGCTTGACATGTTTGGTGTCTATGAACCCGACGTGACCCCGACTTTTATATTTTACCAAAAAACTGGGTGATAATAAATGTTTCCTAACAATGTAAAAAAAAACTTTAAAAAAAAAAAAAATTTTCAATCATTTTTCCTAATTATAGTAAAAAATAAAAACCGCAGTGGTGATTAAATACCACCAAAAGAAAGCTCTATGTGTCCCCAAAAAATTGTATAAATTTCATTTCAGTACAGCGTTGCATGACAGAATAAATGTCAAAGTACAGCAGCGCTGAATACTGAAAAATGGCCTGGCCAGGAAGTGGGTCTAAACACCTGGTCTTCAAGCAGTTCATTTATATATGCAAAATTGAAAAAGAAAAAAAAGAGACAATGCACCTAATTTTAAGAATCAAGCCCAGGCAATGCTTAGTAATATAATAAGACAAATTACTAATATTTCATGCCTCAAAAAATAGTTTCCAGATTACTGGTAGTTTCAAATGTACAAATGTAAAGGTATATTGAACATGTACTATCACAGATTCACATTGGAGGCTTTCATCTTGCAGGATTGAATTTCCAAACGTGATTCAATTGAATAAAAACTCAATTTTATACATTTCATATTAGATTTTCAAATGCTTGTAATCTATCCCATATGATCCTCTAATGTATAAGATGCCAGTATCTTTCAAAAAGCCCCACAGGTCACAATGTCATAATTAGTGATGATATTTTATAGTCTCAGAATACATCTATACGCAACCATGATTTGAAACATAAAGCTCAATATATGGCACAAACACTACTCCCTGTTTTGAAGTGAGGAATTCAGTCTACTGCACGCCTACTCCATGTAAATAGCCGTAGGTGGATTTAAATCATACTGACATGTTTGATATCGCACATCATCAATATTGTGCACGTTGATCACTGCATAAATTCAGCAGTGTTTACATCTTATCATGATTGCGCTCTATATTTTAATGCATGATCCAATGTTCTTGTACATTAAAAACATGTCCAGCAACCCATGCCATATCAAGCACAACACTGCTCAGCCAGTTCATGAAGTGCATCAATTATAGTTCAACCAGTGCACAGATTGTAAGCCATTTGACATATCCAGCAACAAGTGCCATATTAGACAGCTAAAATCATGGCAACTCAATAGCAAATAGTTCATAAAATCCCATTAGTTATATCTCAATCTGTGGACAGGTAATTCATGATGTGCCATCACTTATCTGCATCAATGGTACTTATCCGATATAGAGACCCATGGGCTATGCATCCAGACCTCCTTGTGATCAGGGCAGCCTTCAGACATTTCGGGGCCCCTTACACGGCTTTAGGCCGGGCCCCCCCGCACCGCACTGCCCGGTCGCAACAACCACCTCATCCCCCCCTGCCACGCTGGGCCAGTCACACTGTTATTATTATACATATATACCGCAATGCTGTACAGAGAAGCTCCTCTGTACAGAGACTGAT
>NW_017307918.1:46239-68150 GCF_000935625.1 Nanorana parkeri | reverse complement strand
TTATCTTGTATTTTATACTGAATTTGGTATAGCAGGTACATGTCCATGATTTAGAAAAACATTATTATTTATTAAACACCAGACACAACTTACTTTTGTTCCAGTGATGAACACAGTCTCACACACTCAATCACAGATACCAGAATCTCAGAACATGTAGCAAGCAGAAAGTAGGCTTGCACTCTTGTACAGACACCTCCTGCGCCTTTCCTGTGAACATGTCCTGCCCCACACCCTAGCGTCATAATGTGCATAGCTTTCACTGCACTGCTCCAATGCTGTGGGTGAAAGAAACTTGTGATGAAAGACCAGAGTAGCCAATGCAGTAGCGAAAGGAGAGCAAAGGTACTATTAGCTGTGGGGGCTGAGATATTGAAGCAATAAACATAAAGCAGGCACTCAGAAATAAATGGACTGGGTGGTAAAGCAACCCATATAGCGGTCACACCAGGCATGACCTGGCCAGCTGTAGGATCAGTGGTTGAGAACCACTGTTGTATAGAAGGATTTGCTTTCTGTGTGGAAGCAGTGGTTTCCTTGCAAAGTTCTGATACATTCTCGTCATCAGTCCGAGCTAGATCTCTCTAAGTAGCAGCGAGTGTGAGCATTGATGATTGCAGAGCTATATGTCTGGCTCAGCCGAGGGCATGTTGGACCTCTGAGAAGGCAACTGAGTCCACATAGAGAGCAAGAGTCCTTCTCTCCAGCAAGCGGGAAAGGGACAGGAAATGCCGAAAGTGCCATCTTTCGGCCGAAATTACGGTGCACCCATGGTTTCTCTCCTCCCTGCTGGACGCTGCTCTGTGTCCTCTCTGACATAGCACAGCGCCCAGCAGGGAAGAGAGAAACTGTCAGGAAGCCGAGAGGTGCACAGGAGGAGAGCGCTGTGAGCGGCCGACGTGTCACAAGTACCGCCCCGCTCGGCTGTGACAGATCAGATCAGGAGAGTGGTGTAGGGGCGGAGCCAGCTGTCCCCATAAAAATTGACAACGTTGTCAACCACTTCATACAAATAAAATCATACCGTCCACTTCCACAGACCTGAAAAAGTCACAAAGTTGCCTTTGGACATTCCATGTTTGTTTATATCTTTCACCAGAAAGACTTTTACATTTGGTGATCTAGCGCCTAGTTACATATTGGATACAAAGAGGATAGTGGTGGTCCTATTGAAATGTAATATTTCATCCAGTGGTGAGACAACATTTCATGGTTATATACAAAAGGTAGAGGAAATACTCTGGAGGAACACAATCTGCATTTAAGTAATTGTGCTTATAGGACTGCACAATCTAATAATGTCCTAAAGATCTTGCATTTATTGGTTATGATGGCCATCAGTATGTTTAATAGAGCTTGAGCAGTGTGGAAGTGGACGGTTTGATTTTATTTGTATGAAGTGGTTGACAACGTTGTCAATTTTTATATGGAAGTTTTTGGTGATGGTGTTGCTTTTGCAAAGATGTTGAATCCATTTTTTATGATAAATGAAGGATAACAGGCCAGAAGTTTAAAAGTTATTTGGTTGTTAAGTAACCTTTTTGACCATTTTTTTGTCTATGAAAAGGTGGTAAATTTCTTTTTTCTACAAACTACGTATAAGATTACTGACCAAAGTGATACAAACAGCATATTTTGCTGGATTCATTAGAGTGGTAGTGTTTTTTACATTTTTTTTAATATCTGAAAATATCTGAAAAAATATTTGCTTGCAATGCTTTAGAAAAAAATAGTATTTCACAAAAAATAAACTCCCATTGCAGGGGACGCCTGAAAGTGCAGACTTCTGGGAAAAGCAGAGAACCAATCACACATACAGAAAATTATATTCCTGAGGGCATTCTGTACACCAAGGGTGTATGTAACATCTCTAGGTTACTATATTGCAAAGAAGTGTCTTCTGAATTTTTTTTTTAAGTTCTATAAAATTACATCTGCATCTGCAAATTGAAACAGAAAGTTAACTTTTAAAAGCATTAGGCATCTTGCACAGAGACACCGCTCCCCATACACTGTAAATGACAGTCTAATCCCAATGGCAGAGAGCCCCAAGTGCAGCATACAGCCTTACATTAAAGTCACTATGTATTAAAGGCACTAAATATACACATGCATGTGCACGGGTGTAAAATTTTGGACGCATACTGGATGTGTCCAAGATCTTATGCCCGTGCAGGTTTACGTAGGGCCCATAAATATCCGCCAACAACAACATACAGCCATTTATTTTAATGTGAGACTGTACACAGCACCTGGGGCTTTCTGCCAATGGGAATACACCAGCTTTTATAGGGTACAGGTACAGGAGCCCGTGTGCAAGAGCCCTTAAATTACAAAATTATTTGTGTACCAATTAAACCAGGATTTTTGTCTTCCCTGTAAAATCATTTTCTTGGAGTATATGACAGGACACAGGGAGTTAATTTTTAGACCACTGGATTATGCAGCTATTTTTAGGTGATTGGACACTGGCAAATCAATCAATTAAAGCTGCAGGACAGCCCTGCATTACCCTTTCTACTCTCAGCCTGCCTAACTTTTGTAGCAAGCACTACAGAGTGAAATCAAAGAGGACAGAGGGGAGGTTACAAAAAAAAAAGTCTGGTTTCTTGATCGTACATCACAGAAAGAAGCCAGTTAATTGCAGTCCAACAGAGGGGCAGGCAACACAGCCAAACAACTGCTAACAGGCCCAAGGAAAAGAAAAAGCATCTCTTCTGATGTTGCCTTACACCCCACTATCCGTGCCACGCTTCAGGTTGTTAGATCAATCAAGTCCTCTTGGAGACCCAGAATTTCTCCTGGGTTTGAATATAGCTAACTTTCACAGATTACTAAAAGGAAAATACATTTTGAGTACTAGATTTGATGGTCAGTGGCTCTTCCTTTTATTGATACACAGCCACGAGGCATAGGACAGACAAACTGGTTAGTAGGTTTTGTGCAGGAATGGCATCCAGACTCGAGATGCTTTTAGTGCAGGACACTATTAATCAGTTGGTGATAGGAGGCCAGGATCATAACCCGGCTGAATATTTTTTTGCACACGACCTCTACCTCTAGGTCTAACTATACAACATCCTCCACTAGACATTTGCCTAATACAGCCAGAGGATGCATACCCCTACTTTGGCATCAACCACATGGGCCTTCCTTACAACTGTGGATTTCTAAAGTTAATGAGGTATATGAAATGGAAGACTTGACTTCCTCGTTGCATAACATGGAAGACTTGTTTAATTCGACCTGGAGACCTTGTCTTTATTTTAGGGACTCAGATGCGTATCCGAGGGTATTGCTCTCTACAAGAACCCCTTCCTCTTGAGTGGGGTGTATTATGTTGCTTCTAGTAGACCTTGCTGTGCTGGGAGTGTGATTTCCTTCTTGAAAATACTGTCACTTGTGTCCCTGGGGATCCGGGATTCTTTGAGTTCTTTGGTTCCTATATTCCTCTCTTGCTCTCTGTCTAATCTTTTGCCCTACTTCTTGCTTCTTTTTTTGGTGTACTACTGTCTTTGCTTTTGCTTTCCTTGCTTCTTCCTACTACAATATCAAGCCCTGCAGGGCCTGTTTCTGGCATTCTTCACCATTCAGTCCCTTAGTAATAGTATTTTTGACACTTATAACATGATATGATAGTCAGTTTTTGTACTTTACTACACTTACTGATAGAGCTGCAACCAATGATTATTTTTTGATTAATCGGATAAAAAAAATTAAACAAATACCATCCTTAAATGAAAATACACAAATGCAGTGTTACAAACATAAAGTTTACTTCAGAAAAAAACTGCATGCACACTTTTTTGCAATCACACTGTACTGGAACAGCATTGTGGTACCATGAGCTCCAGTGCAGGCGATCACATAGTGGGTGGGAGGCGTGTTTGGGGTGCTATTGAAGTGAATGGCACTGCAACACACCTCCCGCAGCAGAATTTGTCTTTTTGACTTTTTTTCCGTCTTTTATAATTTGTTTTAAAATAATTGTATTGTAAGCACATGGCGCTTGAATAGCGTCAGCCAGGGAGTGAAAGCTGCCAGAGGCAAGATTCCTCAGACAGCAGCTGAATGTAAATACAGCAGATAGGCTGGCTATTGGATCAGCCCTCTATTAGCCATTTCAAATTGCAATAGCTAATAGCAGGCTGGCTGTTGCAACTGCCCACTGCTTGCTGTGCCCTCCTCCCAGTGTGGAGGAGAGAGCTAGGGGATCCAACCAACTAAAAAATTATGAGAATAGTTGGCAACTATTCTCATTATCGATTATTCGATTTGTTGGATGCCGCCCTATTTACCGACCTGTTCGCATTATTAATTTTAAGGTTTCTGTGTTTGATGCTTTTTTGATGTCTTTTTTTTAAACTTGCGGATGTAAGCCATCTGGTCCCAGAGATTTATTAGCGTTAAGCTTTTCTAGATTTTTTTCTCACCTTGTCCTCCGTTAGCCACTGGGCTTCCACTAGTCCATTATTAGTATAGTTTTTACTTTGTTTATTATATCCATCTCGCTCGCCCGTAAAAAAAGAAGACAAGGAAGTGTTCAATATGCTTTCTCCATGTCAATTGTAACCAGCTTTCCCTGCTCATCTTTTTTGGAGCCTATGTGTGCCATCTCTACTTTTTTACTATTTATGTATTTGTAGAACTTTTGGAGGTTACTTTTACTTTCTATAGCGATTTGTTCCTCATGGCCAGTTTTTGCTACTCTAATGTTTTTTTTGCATTTTGTGTTACATTCCTTGTAGTGCTTGAATGCCATTTGTGACCTTCCATCTTGTACTTTTTAAGGGCCCATTCACACCATGTGCCGACCAGATCCAGAGCAGAATTTTTTTTGTCTGGTCCAAAAACGCATCCCCATTAGTTACAATGGTAAAATGTGAAGCTAGTTCACACCACTGCGTTCAGTTCCAGAACGTTTAAGAAAAATACTGCATGCACCATTTTCTCTGGTCTGGAACGCTCCAAAATGCATGTAAACGCATGCAAAAGCACTAGAATGCACTAGAAAGTCAATGTGACTAAAAAAAACCCCCAAAAAACCCCAGAATGCAGATCTACACAGCAACAACTTGCTTTTCACCTTTAAATAACTGGACGTTGGTAGTCCTGTAGAATGATAGCGGCACCCTCTACCCCCTCCATGTCAGCTTATTTTCTTTCCCGCCACAATCTGAGTGAGGTAACAGAATGGAGCGGGACGAACAGGGCCTTTGAATGTCAACAGACTGCACTGTGTGACATATCACGAAATTCGCCTGCATCAATGTTGGTGACTGATCACTCCTCTAGAGACAGCCCAATACCAGCATCTGATGACATATCTTTGCCTGCTAGCTTCAAGACTTCTGTAGTTTCAGAGCAATTACCTTCTTTCACTGCCCCATATGTGAAAGGTCACACTATAGCAACTCAAGCACTGCTGGCTGACATTCCTAATAAACAAGACTGGGCCATATTTGCCACACAACTCACACAAGTGCTGCTAGATGAACTCAGGGAGGTTAAAGACTTCTTATCCTCCCTTCTTCCTTGGGTCGACAGTCTGGAAACCTCCCTAACTGCGATGGAGGAAAGGCTGACGCGCATAGAAAATGATCACCAAAGGCGTGAACACCAGTTTGTGTCCATCCAGCCACGTCAGGACAATTTAGAAAATTGTAGCAGGAGAAATAATTTAAAACTTCGAGGCATTCCTGAAGCCATGACTGGTTCAGATTTGAAATCTATTGTACAAGCTATCTTTAACAAGATCCTTGACCGAGAACAGAAATGGAACTTGATAGAGTACATGGCATCCAAATATCAAGTCCTAAAGATCCGACCAGACCCAGAGACACCCTCTGCAGACTACACTTATTTACTTTAAAAGAGGAGATCCTACGTAAGGCCTGGACATTGGGTTCTGTGGAGTTTGATGGAGCCCATATCCAAATTCTTCCGGATTTATCAAGGCGTACATTACAAATGCGCCACATGCTTAAACTATTGCTGGATAAAATCATTAACTATGGAGCAACTTATCGATGGGGCTATCCCTTTCATCTTCAGATTCGTAGGAGGTGATGAAATCTTTGCTCTCTATTCGCCAGGACAACTTTAGGATCTTTCTCGTTTTTTGGACATACCTGCCTTTGCGGCTCCAGATTGGACTGATCTAGTCTCTACTACATCCTTACCTCCTTCACTTCGATCTCAAACATTCAGACAGTTAGGTCACAGCAAGGGAATCCTAGATCCTTGCCATTAAATACCTGCTGGCTTCCACTTCCTAATATGACACGTCTTCAGTTTTTAAACTCACAATATTCCGTGAGTCTTCTTACGGATCTGTTCTCTTCCTACAATTTGACTTCCTATTGTGGATCACACTATAGTGGTTTCCTCAAGTGGTCTTCTAATTATTGACTGTCTTATGCCTACCCCGTACTAGTTTATTCCATGATCCCTCAATCACCCTGTGGTTAATCCACGGGGTGATTACATTTTTGCTCCCATTTCATGAGAGATATTGATCACAATTGTCATGCTATTTGTTTCATATGCTATGTTGATGAACTGGGACAGGCCTTTTTTTCCTCTAGTTAGATTAGAGACCCCTATAAAGGTAGTGTGTTAATCTACTAAAGGGTCGGTGATAATTTTTCCGGTCTGATTCTCCGACCACAACTCTCCTGAGCCCCAACCTTGTTAGGCCCATTCTGTTGCTGTGTCTTAGTATTTTGTACTTAATCTTTACCTTGGGAATGACAATTACTTTGCGATTGCCTTCCTCATTCCCCTCATAGGACTCTTCATCCTGATACACCCCTGTTGATATTGGGAGTGTATGAGAGATTGAAGCTGGACCATATTTGGTCATTAACCCTTTCACTGCCAAGCCCTCCAGAACATTTTTCAAATCAGCTGGCCAAGCCATTTTTGCAATTTTTTCCTACTGATTTGATTTTCAACTGCTGGGTTGCTAGGGTTTGTAAAAGACCCCCCAAACCATATATTTTCTGAAAGCGCAGGCCCGGTAGAATAAAAAGATGGTGATACTAAATTTGTAGGCCCTGCGATAATTGCGTAAATGTTTCTCAAATTAATATTAAACCGATAAAAATACACAATTCAATTGTTAAAACACACCAAAATCAGTATACGTGCACAAAAAAAATAATAATTTCTGACTAAATCTAAAAGATACAACTGTATTGAGTTAATAAATAACAAATATTAGCAAATTTGTAATTGCGCCTTTTTGCGAAAAGGTAAAAAAATTAAGGTATGCAAAACTGTAACTAATCGACTTATGCTTGATGTGTCATTACACTGAGAACCCGGCGGAGCCGCTGTGATAACTCGGCAGCTCCGCCAGGTTCTCAGTGTGTAATGACAGTTCAGCATCTCCTGGCTATCTATTAACCAGGGGACGCTGGACTGTCATTACACACGGAGAACCCGGCGGAGCCGCCATGATATCACGGCGGCTCCGCCGGGTTCTCAGTGGGTAATGACAGTTCAGCATCTCCTGGTTACCTAGTAACCAGGGGACGCTGGACTGCCATTACACACCGAGAACCTGGCGAAACCGCCATTATATCCCAGCGGCTCCGCCAGGTTCTCAGTGTGCAATGACAGTTCAGCATCTCCTGGTTACCTAGTAACCAGGCACCCTGGACTGTCATGAGAGCTTGTCGGAGCCGGCTTTGATATGACCGCCGGTTCCGACAAGCTCTCATTTTAATGACAACTGGTCCCGTGCAATAGAAAAAGTTTGGCGGAGCTAGCTGTCACTGCTAGCTCCGCCCAATCATTTTCTCCTTTTTCTCTACTTTTTCTATTCTGCTCGGTACCATAGAGGTACCGAGCAGAATAGAATAACTGAGCCGAAGGGCGCTCTCCGGCATTCGGCTATTCACTCACTGCTGTTTGGGCCCTATGAGAATAGGCCGAACAGCAACGAGTAGCCTGCCGGAGGATCCAGATGTTGGATTAGCTGAGTCAAACTCCTTCTGCCCTTCGGCCGACCCGAACCCAGCCGCAGCAAGCCGTTGTACGGCTGATTTCAGTCGCTGTACGGCTGAAACCAGCTGTACAAGCCTGAAGTGAATAGCTGAAAGGCGTTCGGCTCATTTCACTTCGGGTTGGTTATTCACACGACTGCCTTCGGCAGCTTTGTGAATAACCCCCTATGTGTCCCCAGTTATTTACAAACACTGGAGTGATCACACAATCACTCCGGTGTTTGTGCTGCACAGAGGATCGGTAAATATCAAATGATACTTATCGATCCCCCGCTCGGTCACGCACAGATTTCCTGTCATCTGGAAACTGACAGGATGACAGCGTCTCCGTTCTCCTCACCGCCCAGCCATCCTGAAACTTGTGGCTTCTCCCCGCCAGCCGACGCTTACTCCTCCGCCCCACCCCCCAACCCTGGAGATTTTTTTATGATCCCCGTTGCCACAGCCCCTACAAGCGGTTGTGTTGGTGTTTGTGTTGTGATAAAATGATACAGGCGTATATTTATTGCAACACAAAGATCACAACGCATGGCAATGCGTCACAAAGCTTTGCCAATGCGCTGCCACAGTTAATTTTTTTTTTTTAAAGAAATACATTTACAAAATCATGCACTGTGATGCGTTCTAACAACGCACTGCAGCGCATGTGCATGTCGTACACCTCAATATGTGTATGTTATGTGGGGGGAGTGAGGGTTTGTGCTTTTTTTAACATTTTTTAAAAAAATGTAATTTTATTTATTTTATATTTATTTTTTAATAATTTTTTATTTCATTTTTTTACTGTTGGGGGGGCTGCAGTGAAATATCTGGGGTCTAAATAGACCCCTGACATTTCCCTTTTGAAATAGAAAAAGAAATTGAGGACATAAGTCCTCAATTTTTTTTCTGCAGCCCCAGCACATTCCGATCGGAACACCGCTCGGCCATCCTGAATTGCGGCCAGCCGCCGCTTGGTCCCCCGACCCGGTGATTTTTTTACGGATCCCCGCTGCCACAGACCCTGCAAGCAGCGGGGATCCATGGAGTCTCTCATCCCTCCCTGGGGTGGCTCCAGGGAGACATGAGAGACTCCAGATGGCGGCGGCCGGCAGCAGCGGTGCTTTTTGATGATAGCAGTCATCATGAGCTTACCAGCAGACCATGAGCTTATAGTAGAACTGTAAATGCCAGGTCCGTATGGCATACTGAGCTGGCCAGCCAGAAGCACTTTTGTACCTCCGTATGCCGTACGTCCTTGGCAGCGAAAGGGTTAATAGATTAATGTTCACACTTTTTTTTCTCTCTAATTTTTTAAATTCCTATTTTTATTTTCCTTCTGATCCACACACCAAGGGGTAGAATTAGATCACTCCACTTTTCCTCTTCTCCTAAACATATACTATCTGCTCCTTTTCTTGGTCTACACCCTCTATCCCATAGGACTAGCCAAGGCCGATATTAAAAATGTTTCTCTTAATGCCAAGGGCTTAAATTCCCCTCAGAAAGGATACACTATATTAACGGAACTTTAAAGGCGTGGGTGGCCTTTACACAAGGACGCACTTTCAATTAGCTAAACCCCCCAAATTTTCGAACTTCCGCTTCCCGTTGGGAAATCATAGTACTAATTCACAGTCTAAGGCCCCATTCACATGTAGCGACTTATCACGCGATTGCCGACGGAGAAGTTTGCGCTACCGTCGCTGGATCGTCGCCCCGAAAGTCGCGCTATCCCGGCCGCTGCAAAGGTAAGTCGCTACATGTGAATGGGGCCTAAAACTAAAGGGGGTTAGTATCTGTAAAAAATAAGTCAAGGCAACTTGACTTTTATTTTTCTTGAAGACGTTTCACAGGTCATCTAACCAGCTTTCTCAATTCTGAATGACTTGTACAAAAATTATCTGGGAATAAATATGGTGAA
Source organism: Nanorana parkeri (assembly GCF_000935625.1). Classification (NCBI taxonomy): domain Eukaryota; kingdom Metazoa; phylum Chordata; class Amphibia; order Anura; family Dicroglossidae; genus Nanorana; species Nanorana parkeri. The sequence continues at coordinate 58,235 of NW_017307918.1, read as the reverse complement.
TGTTGTTCCAATCCACATATTCTGTTTGTCACAACCAGGTGTTGATTGCAATTGCATAATTGCAGCTAGGTGTTAGCTGCAATTATGTAGCTAGGTGTTAGCTTCAAATTTCACCCAAATTCGTTCAAGCCTATAACTCTATTCTAGATGGCCATCATTTCCCTACTGACACTCTTCGAGCAAATATCGCAGTCATCCCCAAAGAGGGCAAGGATGCAGCTTCCTGTGCCAATTATCGCCCCATTTCTCTTTTAAATCTAGATCCTAATATGTTTATCAAGATCTCAGCAAACAGAATTCTTCCTCATCTACAATCCCTTATCCACACAGATCAAACTGGCTTTTTACCTTCACGGGAAGCGAAAAAGAACACAAAAAGATCCTTAACGTTAAAGTGACATTAAACCCTCAGATTTTTTAACATAAACCAATACTGTAATGTGTGCCTTACTGTAATCCATGGTTGTTTCCCTTCCCTTTGCTGCTCTTCCTTTTAAATCCTTCTCTCTTCTCATGCTTGGGGAGAACTTCCCTTTGCAGCTGAGTGCCTCTTCCTGTAGTGCTGGCTGAGGTTGTCAACCTGCACACAGACACCATGTATCCATTTCAGAGACAAGACAGTCTGCTGCAAAACAGAAGTTCTGCCCAGCACGAGAAGAGATACAGATTTAAAAGGAAGAGCAGCAAAGAGAAGGGAAACAACCATGGATTACAGTAAGGCACACATTACAGTATTGTTTTATGATAAAAAATCTGAGGGTTTAATGTGACTTTAAGTTAAGTGCAATAATAATGCACTTGGTGCATTCTTTTAAAATCCCTATGTGCTTACTCTCAAACACTGAAAAAGTGTTTAAAAGGGTAAATTGGGCTTTCTTGAAAACTTCTTCCAAACACATCGGGATGGGAAACAACATGTGCAGGTGGTTGGAAGCTACTTACTCGACACCCACGGCAGCGGTCAAAGCCAATGACACTCTTTCTCCATTCTTTCCGCTTTCTAATAGAACTAGACAAGGGTGCCCCCTATCGCCTCTCATCTTCATTTTGACATGGGAGCCTTTTCTCCGCAATCTTTCTAATAATCCCAATATCCAGGGTCTTTGGGTACAGAGAGTTCATCATAAAGTAGCGGCTTTTGCCGATCTTTTTTTTGTAACTATTTCAGAGACAACCCCTCCCAACTTGTTACATGAATTAGATACATTTGGTGCCTTATTTAATTTATTCATCACAAAACGGAAGCACTCAATATCACACTTACCCCAACCCGTGTGTCTGCACTAAAATCTGCTTTCCCATTTAAATTGGTGACGGAACACATTACATACATGGGCACACGTGTAAAGCCGACCCTTGATTGATTATTCGCAGCTAACTTTCTGCCTCTCTTCCGCCAGATTAAACAAGACCTGTCCAGATGGGTGAACTTGACACACACTTGGTTTGGTAGGAATGCAATATCGAAAATGAACATTCTTCCCAAACGGCTCTACCAATTTCAGATTCTCCCAATTACTATCCCATCTTCTTTTCTGAGATGTGAGGAGGGTCTTATGACACATTTGGGCAAATTTACCCCCTTGTATATCTTTTAAGCCAGTGGTTCTCAACCTGTGTAACCTCAGGACCCACATTAAGCCTGCCGTGATTGACTCAGTGCTGAGCCAATCAGTGCTGAGCCAATTCATTAATACAAAGCCTGTATGAATGAATAGAAAGCCTGCCGTAATTGGCTCAGCGCTGAGCCAATCACGGCAGGCTTTCTATCCATTAATACAAGCCTGCTGTGATTGCGCCGCGACCCGTGATGCTGCCGTGATGGCGCCGCGACCCACTCCAGAAGGGCTCGCGACCCACTTTTGGGTCGCGACCCATGAGTTGAGAACCACTGCTTTAAGCTATTGCTGTTAATGAAGATGAATAGAGGGGTGGGTTTCCCGGATCCCATTTCCTATTATCAAGCTTCACATCTCTCTAGGATTTTGGAATGGTCACAGAACTCTTCACAAAAGCAATGGATCACATTGGAACAAGCTGCTTCAAAAATACCGCAGAGGGGGATCCCTTGGCTGAAAACACGTCATCTTGGGTCGCTGCACTCTAATCCCTTGATAGGATCAACGGTGAAGGTGTTTCATACAGCGTTTGGGCTGACAAAGCAAAATAAACTAATGTCACCAATGATTCCCATCATCGGACATCCAGATTTCAACCCTAGTTGGAATGATCCCCAATTTACTGTATACGAAATGAGACTTAAAGACTTTGCTTCTGATGTGGGTTTAATTTACTTCAAAGCAATTCGTGCTATGATCGACCCCCATTTAGATCACCGGAGACTACAACTGACTCAAGACCAACTAATTCACATTTTATACTTCGCCCACCGTGCTTCCATTGCTAGTAGAGTTCAGGAACCCTATATATTTATTTCTCGGTGGTATAGGGTTCCCCCGGTTTTACATAGAATATATCCCCACACTTCTTCTACATGTTGGCATTGTGGTACAGCTGAAGGCACTATGCTTCACATATTCTGATCATGTCATAACTTAACTTGTTTCTGGGCAGATACGGGAAATTGTGAAATTGTTAACCAGAGTGGACCTGGGGGCGGGACCTGCAGCCTACCTTACTAAACTCTCGAAAAAGAGATCTCTTTTGATTCACCTCCTGAATGCAGCAAAACAATGCATCCCGGCTCTCTGGAAATAGACCTGTCCCGCAACCTGAGCCTTATAGTTCTCTAAAATAAGGACAATAGAGTGTATGGAAAATCTCACAAATTTCTTGAACCATCGGGAAAAGGAGTTTAATTTAGCTTGGTTCTATTGGCATAAATGCACATTCTCTGAAGAGTGCACAAATACCATGCAAAAATGTAACTCCTCTGGTGACTTGATCTGACTGCGAAATTGTTCAGGTTTTTTTTAATGGATGGTTACCTTTCTAGGTTGAGGTATATAGGATATAGCCATTCATTAGCTACCCGTGATTGGGGCATTCTACCTTATTTTACAGGACACCATTATGAGCTTTGAAAGAAGTAAATTTTGTTTAGCTATCATATGCTCTTACAAGCCATTGATCCATTGCCCAGTTATTAACAGAGGTTCAAATTTTTATTTTCAAATCAACCTATTCCTTATAATGACCATTTCTCTTCAAAGGGAAGGAAAAGGGAAGGAAAGGAGGCCAAAAAAGTAAAAAATTAAGCAAATCAGTACCAATACAATAACCTATTTAAAGAAGAATTAGACCCACCAATTTAACTATCTCCTAAAACACAATATTAAATACAAGAGAACAATTTTCATAATTAGCAATGCACTTATTCAAGCTCTCATTAACACTTAGGTCCTAGGACAGCTGGTATTGTGGGCGATTAAATATGCAGCTCCATGGCAACTGTGGTCTAGATAGGGATTAACCTCCCTGGCGGTCTGAATATCTCAGTTTTTCCCCCCCCCCGTTTTTTTTACTTTTAAATATCCTGCCCGTTCCGCCCCCTGCGACGCGGGCGCTCGCAAGGGACGGAACCCAGAAGACAGATGCGGCATCGGCCGGAGGACACAGCAGGGCTCGTGGACAAGTTAAGACGCTACAGTGCAATCCCCAGCGTGGCTCGGGGTTAATGCTTTTGGTATTGCAAATTAACCTCTAGCCACACTCTGAGCCCGTTGATTTGGGTTAGTTCCTGTGTGAGCTGCCTCTGTGTTATATGCTGGATTGGCGGAGCCGAAGCTCCGACAGCTCACTCGCTGCCGTTCGCCCTTATTCTGATAGGGGCCGAAAGGCAGTGAGTAAATAGCCGAATGCTGCCAAGCTATCTCCGTGGTACCTAGCAGAATAGAAAATCATTGAAAAAAGTTTTTTAAAAAGTTGAAAAAAATGTAAATAAATATTAAATTTAAATTACAAAAAACTGTTTCCTATTAGAGTCCTCTAGCAGGTCCCGGCCAATGAACAACTGGACGGCTCCGTCCAGTTGTCATTGTTTAATGACAGGTCATTTGGGGACGCTGATCTGTTATTACAACTGGGCGGAGCCAGCCGTGCGATCACAGCTGGCTCCGCCCAGCTGTCATTTGCGAGGTGTACGGCTGTCACTTCGGCTCGGTCGAGATGAAGCATATGCCTTCGGCTTGGCTGAGCTGCACGGCCGCCTTCGGCAGCTGTACAGGCTTTTCAGTGAATAGCCCGTAGAGCAGCCCTTCGGTTAGACTACGGCTGGATCCTTCAGTACCTTTGTGAATAGACCCCTTAGTTACAGTGACATTGTAGGCCACTTAACCTAACCACCATTAGGTTTTAGAGGAAAAAAATAAAATGTTAGCTTTTTGTATTTAGGCCCAGAAGTACAAAAAAAAATGTTAAAAGTTTAAATTAAAGTCAAAATGTTTTGAATCTATTTCAAATGCTGATCAGTTACAATGAATGCTGCTTCTTGATGTTGAAAAATTACAGTTGCAGAATCAGCTAGTCCTCTTAACACTGGTCCCAATATTCTGTTTTAGGGAGGCTCCTTTACCTTGCATGATCCTATGGAGCCACCCTTGTGTGTGATAGTAAGCGGTGTGTGTCTCCACAAAACACAGACACAGTAAGGCAAACCACTCTGCTGCTCCCCTCCTCCTTCTTCAAGTTAGTAGATGGACAGCTGCTGTAGATTGCTCTGTCCCTTGGGATCTTGTACTGGACAGGAAGGTCAGGGAAGCTGACATGAGAGAGCTGCAGCCAGCAGTTTGTAAGCATGATGACTGTAAGCATGATGACTAAGTGTTTGGGCAGAAATGTAAAGAAATACTTTGCTGGGCAATGTATATTTGTTTGATCTGGATTCCTTATTGAAAAAAAGTTTAAGAGTTTAATACTACTTTAAAGAAAATCTTTTCATAAACTGAAAATGTATAGAACGAATACTGGTTAATCAGGTAAATCTTATGCTATGGTTCTCTTTAAGTGCCAGTTCACACCCGATGTGTTCAGGCTGCGCTAGAAAAAAAAACGCCTTGCCATGGGTGGGCACAGTTCATACCACCGTGTTGCCGTGGCATGTGCTTAAAAAAAAAAAAAAAAAAAAATGTACGGCATGCAGTACTTTTATTTTTAAGCACACCGCAGTGAGACGTGGTACAACCGCATTGCATCACAGTGTGCCCCCAGAACTTAATGAAATCTCACTTGCGATATTTCAATAAATTTCTAACAAAAAAGAAAGAAAGCATCTCGGGCACACACACACACCAGCAGCCATGCGGTTGAGCATGGCTGCTGGTGTGAACAAGTCCTAAGGGTCCTGTCACACCATAAACAGTGCGTTCAGGTGCGGTTCCGAGCCCAGAACGCACTGGATCACATAGATCAAGCCGGGCAGCTTTCTTTTTTCTTTCATTTAAATTTTTATTGTAGTTTTTTTAAGATTGACATACACAAGTAATGTAAACAGTAGAACATCAGGACAGTGCAGAGTGCCACTTCACAATCATATTACAGATAACACATGGAGTTTCTCACTTAGGAAAAAGAAAAAATACAGGGAAGCAGCACATTAATGTAGGGCTGCAACAACTAATCGACATAATCGATTATTGAAAAAGTTGTCAACTATTTCAATCATCGATTAATCGGCTTCCGATTGGTTCCCCCTGTTCACGGCTCCACACACGCTGCGCGCCACACCTCCTCCCCACCTCAGACCCGCCCGCATCCATGCTCCACACGCCACACCTCCTCCCTGCCTCACGCTCACTGCCCGCCCAAATCCACTGTTGGCACAGGGACGCAGGGAGAAGAAATAAGGAGGAGCAGGTGTGGGCGGATGACAGCTGCCGATAGACAGGCCCCATCTCAGAAACAGGTTGCTGGAAGACCGCTCAGGTAAGCCTGCACTTTCCCCACATGGTGCTCTATAATCTGTGGCTTGGATAGTGCGATTTGTATTCCTCTATAGTTGATGGTACATTGTGCTGTATATTATACAGACCAATGTGCCATCAGCTATAGAGTGCTACAAATCCCAGCAATACATTATACACTGTATGTATAATGTATTGCTGGGATTTGTTGTATTCCTATATAGCTGGTGGTATTCTGCATTGCTCTGTATAGAGGACTACAAAACCCAACAATAGTACATTATAGAGCGCAATGCAGAATACCACCAGCTTTAGAGGACTACAACACCCAGCAATAGTACATTATACAGCGCAATGCAGAATACCACCAGCTATAATGTACTATTGCTGGAATTTGTTGTATTCCTCTATAGCTGGCGGTATTCTGCATTGCGCTGTATAATGTACTATTGCTGGGTTTTGTAGTCCTCTATAGCCGGTGCAATTCTGCATTCATTGCTATATAATTTTACACTTTTCATTTCACTATATTGCACACCACACTTTCTTTTTTTTCTTTTTTACTTCCACCGCTCCAAGCTTGCTCCTGTGATGGACTGCAATCTCAATACAAACTAGTAGTCCCATCACCGGAGCCATTTTTAAAAATGTATTTTATTTTCTATCCGATTAACCAACTAATCGAACTTAATAATCGGCTAACTAATCGATTTTGAAAATAATCGTTAGCTGCAGCTCTACATTAATGTACAGCGTGTTGAACATCATTGGAGGAAGATGGGCTTCTTCCTAGCGGCAAAGTGCTAGGCTCATAAATCTGCCTGATTGGAAAAGGTGTGGGTGCCCAGGTCTCTTTATATCGGATATATGGTAGAATGTTTCAGCAGCCCAGAAAGGGAAAAACCAGAAAAATAGACAGTATAGTGGACAACATAAGATATACAGCATCTTATATATGCATAAGGATAAAGACAAGAAAGACAGACATTAGAAGGAGTAGAATCCCTTACCTCAGGAAGGCAGGAAGTATAAGGAACGGTCACGGAGAAAGGCAAGTCTCAGGCTTTTATCTAGCCAGAGAGTCGCCGGAATTCGGCTTTAAGATTGGCTAGATACGACCTGTGTAGTGTAATGGGAATTGCTTGGAATAGGTATAGTAGTCTCGGCAGGATATTCATCTTGAGGAGAGCTGCAAAAAAAACAACAAAAGAACATGAAAGGGCCCGTCACCATCGCAGGTCCTGGACGATAGTCTCCACGATAGGTGCGTAGTTGAGACAGAACAGCTCCGCCTCACATGGTTATCCAGATCCTCCAGATGCCTCCACATGCCAATCAATGTTGCGAACAGTGCAATCTTGCTAAGAGTGGACGGACTGAAGCTCTTCTTCCTGCTTGCGGCCTGTCGGTTCTACTTCACGTAGGCAGCGGCCTATCTCCTGCATGTCTTTCCTCAACTCCGAAACCGCGAAACAGAGCGTCTCTTTAATGTCGGAGGCCACCAAATTTAATTTCGATCAGATCGGGAGATGTAGAAGGTAGGAGAGGTGTGCGTCCGGCAATCCCAGATCGTGGCCACGTACAGTCTGGTGGGGAGGATCATTGGAGGAAGGAGCCGGCGCCATGTTGGGAGTTGCGGGCCTCTGCGAGCGGAAAATATTGGGTACCTGCTTGCCCAGCTAGGTGTTCGAAGGGGCTGGTGGCTTTGCCGGTACCTGCTGTTGCCTGATTTTCCCCATGGCTGCAGGGGGAGGGCAAATGTAGTGTCATATGGGTCTCGGGTAGCTGGAGCTCAGTTAGCAAGTGGCCATCAGTCTCGCGGTGCAAGCCACGCCCCGCAGCTTTCTGGGGCAGGAGAGGGGTGTGTTGATGCCATTCATGTCAATGACACCGCAGACACACACATTATTGGCACCGTCTCCAAATTGCATGAAATAATTGCATTCTAAGTTTGTGATGCTCCTGTAATTTGTAATTAAACTCACCTGTATCAATTAACAGGTGCTGACAATATGAAAAAATCACACCGGCCACCAGTTAAAATAGTGAAAAATTGACTCAACCTTTCTGTTAAATGTCTCTGTGTGCCACATGGAGCATGGAGTAGAGCAAGAGCAGCAAAGAATTGTCTGAGGATTTGAGAAAAGAAATTGTGGAAAAGCATGGACAATCTCAAGGTTACAAGTCCATCTCCAGAGATCTTAATGTTTCTGTGTCCACTGTGCGCAACATTGGTCAATAAATTTACAGCCTGTGGCACTGTCGCAATAGTTGTATAAAAATGACACAATCCATAGTCATAGTTGGCATTCATATTAATGTTAGATGAGAATTTACATAGTTTATTTTCCTTAAGCCATTTGCTCATTGGTATACTATAGCTAATTATTATACTGGCACCTAGTGGTCATTTTGGGTATTGCACCATGTATTTCTGTGTTCCCTCCCATCTATGATGTATTTCCCCTCTCTTCATGAGACCTGCCTTTTCTAGTGTCATGCTGACAGTAACATGACCACATGTTAATCTGCATTGCATGCTTGGAAACATTACTATCTCCGACCTTCAAATACCATCTATTCATTCATCTGCTGTATCCTGTTGTCTGCTGTAACCCTGCTGCACCTTCATAGATGAAAAGGTATTTGGTGAGTTCAGCTATCTGATAAGGATTGTCCGCAGTGATTATATCTGATTATACAGGCCAGACATAGGAGGTCTCAGCAAGGGATAAATCGCTAATACAACAATCGGAGTCAGAATAGCACTTTAGCTAATCTCACTGGATGTGAACAACCGAGAACAATTGATCCAGGGGTGGGGGTAATCACAGCGCCACCCGTCTCAGCTGTCAGGAACTGCACAGAACATCTGTTCTATGTTAGAGGGCAGGTTCCATAAAGAGAGCCCATCACCTCAAAACTATCACATAGGGGCTTTTAAGCTCCTATGTGATGGGAATAAAATTAGGTGGGGAAAAAAGTAAAAAATAAGAAATTTAATTTTTTTTTTAAAAAGTTATAAAAAAGTACAAAATAATAAAATATATAAAAATTATAAAAAAATAAAAGTGATCAGCAGTTGGGAAAAGGAACCCTTCCAATCTGAGAGACCTGGAGCAGTTGTCGAAAGAAGAGTGGTCCAAAATTCCTGTAGAGAGGTGTAAGAAACTCATTGATGGTTACAGGACGTGATTGATTTCAGTTATTTTTTTTCCAAGGGCTGTGCTACCAAATATTAATTGAAGGTGCCAATAATTTTGTCCAGTCAATTTTTGGAGTTTTGCATGGAATGTGTCAGATTTGGGGTTTTTTTCCTAAACTTTTTTGTGCCATACCAATACAAACAAAAGAAATAGACGTGAGAATGCCCAAACATTTGTAATTGCAACAATTTTCTGTGCAAAGTGGTGCATTATCTGACAGAAATGGCAATATTTTTTACCATGACTGTATGTGAAATGTGTCACCAACAGCATAATCACTTGTGTAACATGGACCTCAGTCACTATAGCTGGAAATTACAAAAATATTAACATACATAATAGGGATGCACCGATATATCGGCCGCCGAAACATATCGGCCGAAAATTGCACTTTTGGCTAATTGCTAAGTGTTTGTTACACCTGGTCCTGCACATACTTACCGTATTTTTCTGCCAATACAGCGGCGCATCCCTGCTTTCTTTCCTCCCCGCCGGGCGCTGCTCTGTGTCACCGCGGGGAGGAAACTGACAGCCGTCCGAGCGCTGCGGGAGGAAAGCGCTGTGAGCGGCTGGCGTCTCTCCGCCCACATCGCTCAGCCTCCTATGACAGTCCGGCAGAGCGGTGTGTGGGTGGAGACTGCCCGCGCTGTCACAGAAGGCTGAGCTCTCCTCCCTGCACCGCTTGCTCAGCCTCCTGTGACAGCTGTCAGAAAGGAGAGTAAGCACAAACACTCAGTGATCACTGAGTGTTTGTAGATAATTGAGGACACAGTATGTTTACTATATCCTCAATTATGAATGAATGGGAAGTGATCTACATTACCTCCTGTTCATTCAAAGTTGTAGTTATAGTAAACAAACACACTCTGTTCTCAAGTTATGAATGAACAGGAACACTCAGTATAGAGGATTCCTGTTTATCATTGATAACTGGGGCTGCAGAAAAAGAGATTAAGGACTTTTTGTCCTCAATCTCTTTTTCTATTTTAAAAGGTAAATATTAGGGGTCTATTTAGACCACTAATAATATTTCCCTGAAGCCCCTAAAAGTAAAGTAAAAAATACAAATATTTAATAAAAAAAATGAATAAAAATAAATCTAAAAAATTAAAAAGGTTTATAAAAAAATAAAATATTTGAAAAAAATTTTTAAAAAAAAAACATTTTCGGTTTCGGCCTGACAATTTTTTTTATTTCGGTTTTGTTTTTAAAATTTCCATTTCGGTGCACCTCTAATACATAATGCTAATATCAAAATGTATTACTGTTTTTTTTAAGTAAACATTAGTTATGGGAATTACCTAGATTTATGATGTGAGCATCAGAGAAGCAGCATCCAGGATCAGCTCCACCAATAATAACTATTCTTCCTTTCCCACCTTCTTGATAAGCAGGTAAATACATACATGTCTGACCAACTCGTGGACTTGGAGCAGTTCCACCAGGTACAAAAGCATACCTAAAAGAAAATTGCATATGTTGCTATTTAATAGATATCCAACTCCGGGTACTTACAGGTTCTGTACTACTATATTCTCTAATGGTAATGCCTACAGCGGATTATCAGGGAAAGCAATTTTGAAATGGGAAAACATTGGCACACTATTTTCAGTGTAAAATTAGACAACAATTCATTGCAAATAGCAGCCAAATTACATAATTTTTAAACATTTGTAACATCTGCAAATCATGTGACAATTCTGCATACATTTGCAGCAATGTTTGAAATCACATTGAAACTGCAAACAAAAGTGTTTGTTACACCTGGTCCTGCACATACTTACCGTATTTTTCGCTCCATAAGACGCACTTTTTTCCCCCCAAAAGGAGGGGGAAAATGTGCCTGCGTCTTATGGAGCGAATCCCGACGCCCGAGACATGCAGTTTCGGGCGCCGGGCGAGTAGTAGGAGCCACTGCTCGTTTAATACGAGTGATCTAATGAGATCACTCGTATTAAAGCCGAGCAGCAGCTGCGGCGATCATGTTCAGCAGTAGGAGCCACTGCTCGTTCAATACAAGTGATCTAATGAGATCACTCGTATTAAAACCGAGCAGCGGCAACGATCGAGATCACCATAGAGCAGACGAAGAACGGACTTTCTTTGTCCGCTCTGTGTGATCACTGAGACCGTGGCGCTGTAATCACAGCGCCACCTGTCTCAGCGGTCACTAACTGCAGCTTCTGTCACAGCTTCTGTCATAGAAGCTGTGTCAGAAGCTACAGTCTGTCGAGTGCTCCATAAGGCGCGCCGGACCTCCCTGCGTCCTATGGTCCGGTGCGTCTTATGGACCGCAAAATACGGTATTTTAAGTGCACCTCCAGCTTTGCTGAGGAAAAAAAAAAACAATCCCATCACATTACCAAGACAATCTATACAAAATCACAAACCTTTGCTGCCATTTTGGTGTTTTTTGAACACATCATGATCCACATTTTAGGCTAGAAAATTAAATCCCCCCAAGATTATATATTTTTCTAAAGCAGAGACCCTGTAGAATAAAATGGTGGCAGTTGGAAATTTGTATAGCACAGGATATTGGCGCAACACTTTATCAAAAGAAAGGTTGCAAAGGAAAGACAGAAACTGGTGCTGGTCATCAGAAGGACAGACAGGGTAATCTGGCACTGGGACTGTGAGCATCGAACAGTATGTGGTTTACCACGTGCAAGGGGTCGACACATTGTGGAACAGATGGACAGGTTATTGGGTGGAGCTGGGGAAGACCCAGCTGTCATGGTACACATCAGTACTAAATTACAAAATTAGAGAAAGATGGAATGTGCTAAAGAAAGATTTCAAGGACTTAGGTGCAAGGCTAAAGCAACGGACCTGCAATGCAGTATTTTCCAAGAGGCAAGGGGAGATGAAGTGGCTACGGAACTGGTGTAGAAAAAACTGGAGGAAATATGGGGGGGGGGGGGGGGGG
>NW_017307918.1:0-46048 GCF_000935625.1 Nanorana parkeri | reverse complement strand
GATAAGTAAGGTAAAATGTGGTCAAAAATTTGGTAAAATAAAACAGTGAAAAAAGGGGTTACGGGGGCACTTATTATAGAGGGGTGTAATATTAGGGTAGAAAGAGGGCTCAGTCCAGTCAACTTAGTGATGAACTAAACGCACCATGGTCAGATACAGCAATTAGTTGCGCTTCAGGAATGAGTAAAAATAAAACATAACACTAGCACCAAACTAAAATGTATGTACATGATTGCTAGAAGTCTAAACAAATTACAGGAGCTTGAACTTATGCTACCCAGGGAGGACTTAGACTTAGGAGCCTTATCACAAAGCTGCTGAAGGATCCAGCTGTAGCTTCGGCTGATACTTCGGCTAACTTCGGTTGCGGGAGGCCATCGGTTCAGTTGAACCATAGGGCTGCTGTATGGACTATTCACTATAGCCCGTACAGCTGCCGAAGGCCAGCCGCACGCCTCGCAAATGACAGCTGGGCGGACCAGTTGTACTGTCAGATCAGCGTCCCCAAATGACCTGGGGACGCTGAACTGTCATTAACCTGTTGCCGTCCGCCCGTTGTGAAAAAACGGACGGACGGCACAGTGGCATTGGCGGGTTGCCGTCTCCAGACGGCTTTTTCTTTCTGCTCGCGCGCCCTCTAGTGAGCACGCACGGGCAGAAAAAAAAGGCCGGTTCATTACAGCCGTTACCGGCTGTTTCACATACATACGATCGGCGGCTCTATAGCCTGCCGATTGTATGTATGGGCTGTCTTGGCTGCGCGCCCCCCCTCCCCCGCTCGAATTCCACTGCTGCCCCCCCCTCCTGACTCCTCACCTTCAATCCCGGGATCCGCTGCCCCATCTGCGGCCCGGGAGGGCGTCAGGAGGTAAGATGGGAGGGAGGTCAGCATCTTCCTCCTTACTGACCTCCCTCCGTGCTGTGAATGTGGAAGTAATGTGTATTACATCACTTCCGCATTCACCTGTCAGTCATCTGGCTGCTATAGCCAGAGAGAAGAAGCTGATGAAGCAGATCTGTGCTTCATCAGCTTCTTTTGGGGTCCCCAGGTGACATTAGGGGTCTCCAAGACCTCCATAAAGAGGACCTGTCAGTGTGCCTTTGTTATTATAGAGGGGGATTGTTATCCACCTATGTAATAGCAATAACAATAAGTGAAAAAAAAAAATAAGTCACATGTAGAAAAAAACCCCCAAACATTTTTAAGTCCCCCACCACCACGTTTACGCACATATAAACGTAAATACGCGTTCGATGCGCCAGCACGGGAAATCGATAATTGCGCTACACGTTACATATCGTCGCGAACGTCGGAGGGAGAGCAATAATTTTAGGGCCTTCAAACACTGATAACACTTAACTGATGAGCGGTAAAAGCATCACCAATGGCCAATCTTGGGTATTGTAGTTTTTTGAAGTTTCGCACGCGCAATTTTAAGGCTTGACATGTTTGGTGTCTATTTACCCGACGTGACCCCGTCTCTTATATTATACCAAAAAAATTGGGCAATAATAAATGTTTTATCATTTGTGGGGATCCAGAGAAGCGGCTGGAGGAGAGGACATGGCGATCTACCAGTGATCGCTACGCGATCGACCTTGTGGGCACCCCTGATATAGGGGAAACTGTTTTTTTTTTTACATTTTGATATTTTTTCCTTAATATATTAAAAAATAAAACCCCCAGTGGCGATTAAATACCATCAAAAGAAAGCTCTATTTGTCCCCCAAAAATTGTATAAAATTCATTTCAGTACAGCGTTGTATGATGGAATAAACGTCAGTCAAAGTACTGAAGCGCTGAATAATGAAAAATGGCCTGGATGGGAAGGGGGTTTAACACCCCGGACTTCAAGTGGTTAAACAATGACAACCGCCCAGTTGTTATTAATTGGCCGGGATCTGCTAGAAGACTCTAGCAGGTGCTGGCCAATAGGAAACAGTTGGGCAGAGCTAGCTGTCACTGCTAGCTCCGCCCAATTGTTTTTTCTTTTACATTTAATCTTTATTTACATTTTAAAAATCTTTTTTCAATTTTTTTAAAAACTTTTTTTTCATTGATTTTCTATTCTGCTCAGTACCACAGAGGTACCGAGCAGAAAAGCCAAGCCTAATGCCGCTCGCCGGCATTCAGCTAGTCACTCACTGTTGTTCAGCCCCTATGAGAGTTGAAGTCCTTTTAGTGAAAATAACAGAAACCTGGCTGGACAGCTCACATGACTGGACAAGTAATATACAAGAGTACAACCTGTTTAGGAGTGACAGGGGGTCAGTTGAAGGGGGAGTATGCATGTAATCAAAATCTGCACAAATGAGACGACCTGCTGTAAATTGATTGTAGTTGTTTGTTTATACTCCAATATAAAGGAAGAAGAGGAGACTCAACTCCATTCACAAACTGAAATGGCTGGGAGACGAGGAAACATTGTAATGTGTGACCTAATTATCCTAATATTGACTGGTCTAAGGGAACTGCTCACTCTATCAAGGATTACAGTTTCCTAAACTTGTTGCAGGACAAGTTGCTGGAACAGATGGTGGAAGTGCCAACAAGGATAATTACTATACTAGATTAAATAATTTCAAATAACGCAGACCTAGTTGCAGACATAGCAACTCGGGAAAAATCGGGTAATGGTGATCACAGGGTGATTACATTTTAAGCTGGCTACAGAAAAGAGAAGCATGGTGGTTTGACAAGAATGCTAAATTTCAAAAAGGCAAACTTTTACTGTACGATAAGCTGCATCATTTACTGTACGATACGTAAATGGGACAAATGTTTGTCTAACAATGAACACCAATGGACAAGTGCATACCATTGGGCAATAGTTTAGTAAGAACCCAATGGGAGAACCTTGCCCTGGTTCTATGCCAGAAAAAATTAGTAACTAACTTACGAAGGGTTGTAAAATAGGCCGAGGGTAAGGAAAAAGGAAGGGTCTGAAAGAGGTAAGACATTCAATTTAACTGAGCTAGTACGACCCATCCAGGAAAGAAAGGGTCTATCATTATGCCAAAGAGTCAGGTCAGTCTTAATACTGTTAAGTAGCGCTATGTAATTTGAGGCATACAGGTCAGAATAGGTGGATGTAAAACATGTCCCCAGATATTTCATGCTGTGCGGCTGCCACTGAAAAGGGAAAGACGATTTAAGGGGTTGCACTTCATTTGGGGAAAGAGAAAATTTAATATCTTAGACTTATGTAACCACTTGCCATCCGCCTGTTGTAAATATACGGACGGACAGTAAGCTCCTATCAGCGGGGCGCCGTAAATGTACGGCTTTGTTTTCTGCTTGCATGTGCCCCCTAGCGCGCATGAGCAGAACACACTGACAGGTGTAAACAGCTCGGCAGCTGTCAGTAGGATGATGGGGGAGGGAAATCAGAACTTTTCTCCTTGCTGATTTCCTATCAGATCTCTGAATGTGTAAGTGGTGTGTATTACATCACTTCCGCATTCAGCTGTCAATTCTCTGCCTGCTATAGCCAGTGAAGAAGCTGGTGAAACAGATCTCTGCTTCATCAGCTTCTTTGGGGGTCTCCAGGTGACATTAGGGGTCACATAAATGTTTAAGTCCCCCACCCCATGTATATGCACATATAAATGTAAATACGCGTCGGTTGCCAAAACGACAATTGCACTGCACATGTTACATATCACCACGAATGTCGGAGTGCAAGCAATAATTTTAGGGCCATTAATCACTGATGACACTTAACTGATGAGCGATAAAAGCTTTAAAAACGTTGCTTATGGCCAATTTTGGGTAATGTAGTTCCTTGCGGTTTCGCGGGAGCGCGCAATTTTAAGACTTGACGTTTGGTGTCTATTTACCCGACGTGAACCATCTTTTATATTTTACAAAAAAATTGGGTAATAATAAATGTTTCATGTCATAATTTAATATAGGGGAAAAGGTTTTTTTTTCAAAATGTTTGTTAGTTTGTTTGTTATAGTAATAAATAAAAACCCCAGTGGTGATTAAATAGCACAAAAAGGAAGCTCTATCTGTCCCCCAAAATGGTATAAAATTAATTTCAGTACAGTGTTGCATGACTGAATAAATGTGAGTCAAAGTACTGCAGAGCTGAATACTGAAAAATGGCCTGGACAGGAAGGGGGTTTAACCCTTTTCACAGCCAAGCCCTCCGGAACATTTTGCACCTCAGCTGGCCACACCATTTTTGCAATGTTTCCCATTGTTTTGATTATCTTCTGCTGCGTTGCTAGAGTTTCTAAGAGACCCCTCAAACCATATATTTTCTGAAAGCACAGGCCCGGTAGAATTTGTAGGTCCTGCAATAATTGCACAAATGTTATTTTGAAAAGAAAAAAAATCAAGCACTGTGATGCGTTCTAACAACGCATAGCAGCATGGCGTACACCAAAATATGGTGCACACTGTTGCACGTGTATAATATGTGTGTGTGGGGGGGAGGGGGGCTGTGTTTTATTTATTTGTTGAAAATGTATTATTTTTAATTTATTTTTACTGTTTTTTAAAAAACTATTTTACTTACGGGGCGTCAGGGAAATATTAGACCCCTGACATTTCCTTTTTCAAAAAGAGTCCTCAATTTCTTTTTCTGCAGCCTCAGCACTCAATGAATGCTGTACAGAGTACAGTACAGAGGCTTCCCATTCAATCAGAAACTGATGATAGCAAAATATTTACTATCCCCAGTTTATGAATGGGGAGAAGCCTCTGTCGTGAGTGCTACTCCCCATTTCAGAAATTCATGAATGAACAGGAAGTTATGTAAATCACATTCTGCTCATTCATAACTGGGGACACATAGTACTATTATTTACAAATCAGACGATCACTCCAGTGTTTGTCCTTCACACAGAGGATCGGTACATGTCACAGATATTTACCTATCCTCCGCTCGGCCTCATCCGGAAACTGACAGGATGACAGCGGCTGCTCTCGCCTCCTTGCTGGGCTGCTCTCATGCCGCTCGATCACCGTGATGGAGCGGCTCCCTCCTCCGCCCCCCGCCGACTATTTATCCTCATCCGAGCAGAAGCATGGAGCAGCTTCAGGCGGGGGGAGAAGGTGACTGATGCCGGCTGGGGGGGGCAGGGGGGATATTTTAGGTTAATAGCTGTCATCAGCGGCTTCTCAGCCACTGATGACAGGTATTACTTTAAAGGGGACGATTGGGGGAACTGTTCTTATACAAGTTCATGGTCACTAAAGCGACCATGAGCTTATAGCAGAAGGGAGAAAGTCACCGACGTAAGACTTACTGAGCTGGCTAGCTGGAAACAGTTTTGTACCGCCGTAAGCCTTACATCGGTGGCAGCAAAAGGGTTAACACCAAGTTAAAGTGGTTAAGTTGATTTTAAAATCCCAAATTTGGCCATAACGATTAAATTATTTAAGCAATACAGGAAGGAAGGTGAGCAGTTGGTGAATAAATAAGAGAATGCGTAAGCCGCAAGTTTGTGTTCCTGATCATGAATGACAAAGCCCTTAAATCTGCATTATTTCTAACTGACAGGAGGAAGGGTTCAAGAGAAAGGGCAAATAGAAGTGGGGAGAGGGGGCTGTGGAGAAAGGGGCACCTTGCAGCCTTGAGCCCCTCTCTCTGCTCCCCAATACTTCTCGGTTCCTTGTGGGTTCCCCCTTCTTGGCCCCCAGCTAGTGGGCTTTGATCTCGGGCACAGAGCCAGCAGATCCAAAGGGTCATCTGCTAACCTTTTGGGCTATAGACTGAGCAGACCTGCAGTGCTCACCCCCCTGGTCCCCTTCCTCTGTCCTGTTGGCTTTCAAAGCCAGAAGTCTACAGATCACAAGACCCCCGCTGGGCCCCTAACAGCGGTGGGCCTGCAAAGTGGGCACCGAGATAGGCCATTACACGTCCGCTGTTTCCCTCCATTTTAGCCTCCCCAGAACAAAGGACACATGGGGGGGGGGGTGAGGTTAGTTGCTCAGCAACAGCCTGTGTACTCCCCCTTCCCTCATGCCACCTCCTCCTAGGACCTTTGTAAGTTTTGGTGGGAAGGCTGCATGGTTCTTCTTCTCTGACTGGCGGACTAGAGGCTGCGCGGAGGCTGGCTCAGTCTGTGGATGAAAAGGAACAGAGACTTAGCCCTGACTGTTCTGCTCAATTCCTGCTGCTGAGGACTGTTGGGATTTGTAGTTCGCTACAAGCTGTGGACTGTTGTTGGGACACCAAGATGTCCTTTGTTCTCTCTGTCGACCCTTTGCTGCCTATGACATATGCGGACCTGAAGCTGTGGCCAGGTCTCCAGGATTTCTCCCACTTGACCCAGGAACTGCCTCTTGTCTCACTCTGCGGATCACCCTGCCTGGATCTCCTTCCACCAGTTCAACCCAACCAGCTGCCCCAGACTGTCAGCTGCCTACAGTGCGAGTTACCTAATCTTTGTCTTCTGTCCCTTGCTGTGCCCATGACTGCTATGGGAACCGCTGCCCTATGAACTGCGGCCCTATGAATTGTTGCCTGTGAGCTGTTGCTCAGTGCCCTTGCTGTTGACCCCTTGTTTTGCCTGGACTACCCTGTGACCCTGGACTTCATCGTTGCTACCCCATATTATGTGTTGAGTCGCTTTGTCTGTACCCCACCTATAGCTTGTTCCCCTTCCTGAGTACTGGAATTCCATAATAAATACCCCGCACGCCAGGTACCGTGTGATTTGCCTCAGTGTATTCTCTCTCTGCGCTCCTAGTTCGTCACAGGGGCATCCCTGCTTAGCACCATTATATAACTAAAAAGGAACGGGAGACAAGACCATTTATTATTTGAGCTGAGGGACCCGAATATAAAGATTTAATAGAGTTGATCAGACAGGGGCCAAGACCAAAAGTAAGAGAGTGTGATAAAAAGATAGTCCCAGTTTACCCGGTCGAAAGCCTTTTCAGCATCGGTGGAAAGGAGAATAGTCGAATGCAACTTAGCGGAGGCATGATTTACTAGGGAAACGGCTCTCTGGGTTTTTCCTGGCTTCTCTTCCTGGTATGAACATTGTCTTATCAATGTAAATCAAATTAGGCATAAGGGAATTTAATCTATAAGCAAGAACTTTGGCGAACAATTTGATAAACATTCAATAGCGAGAAGGGACGATAACTACCACAGCAGGTAGGGTCTTTACCGGGTTTAGGAAAAACTGAAATAAGTGAATGTAGGATAGCTGGTAAGGGGGCAGCACCCGTAAAAAAGGTATTAAAATAGGGACCAAGGTACTGGAGCAAGAATGATTGGAAAGTCCTATTATACTTGAGGGTAAAACCGTCCGGGCCGGGACTTTTACTGGAAGCGGAATGGGCAATAGCGAAACTAATTTTGTGGTCCGTGATAGGGGATTCAAGGAAGGCAAGTAGGTCTTGGGATACTTGTATGAATGGTAGTTCGTACAGATAAGAATGAAACAACTGAGTATGGTGCGATTTGTCATGGTCAGTCATGGTCGAATCAACATGGTATAAGTCAGCGCATAAGTCGTGAAATGCTTTTGCAATAACAGAACTGACATGAACCAATTGGTCTCCTTTGGTTTTAGGTTTTGGGTATATAGTGGGCAGATTGTTTTGCTTGAAGAGCCCTCGCCAAATGCTTATCAGGTTTGTCCCCAAGCTCGTAATGTTTCTGAGCTAAATAACCAAGAGATCTCTTAAAATTAGACTCTAGGAGTGTTTTGAGATCTTCCCTAAGCTTAGTCAAGGCAAGTAAGGTAGACCCCAAAAGACTCCGTTTATGAACGAGTTCAAGTCTTCAGTTAACAGGTTGTGCAATTTCAAAGTTTGCTCTTTTTCCTGGAACCATGCGCTATCAGAGATCCTCCAATAGTAGCCTTAGGAGCCTCACAAAGGACACCTCACCGGTATCATTACTACGAAAAAAAAGGAGAAATGTCTTTCTCCAAAGCCAACACTATAAAAGGGTTGAGCAACAACGACTCATTAACTTTCCAGGGGAAGCCAGGGCGGGTGTCTCCGGGTAAAGCCATACGGGCAGTCACCGAGGCGTGATCGGATAATGTGAATGGTAGTATCTCAACCAATCTAGAATCTAGAGATGGTGATGATCCAGGAAAAAAGATAGTCGATTTGGGAGTAGGAAGTATGGATGCGAGAATAAACAGTGTAATAACGATCTCGTGGATGTGATAGTCTCCAATATGTGATAGTCTATTTATTGTAAACAATGTAAGTTGCGTTTCAGAGCATTTAAATGTTTGCAAAAGTCAAGCTGAGGTTCTAGGGAGACATTAAAGTCTCCACCTAAAACTTTTAGTCCCTCCTGTAAGGAGGCCAGCAGTGTAAGGGCCAGTTTCAGGAAGAGTACCTGTTGCCGATTCGGGGGATAGACATTAGCTAATATGCAGAGATGATTACCAATGCATCCTTAAGGAAACAAGTATCTCCCATCGGGTCAGAGATTGAATCCGTAATACGGAAAGAAGTCTGTCTGTGAAAGCCGATGGTGACATCTCTAGATCTGCTGTTTGGGGAGGTGCTGTAAAACCAGTGGGGGTAATAAAGAGAATGTAATCGTACATTGGTGTGATGCAAGAAATAAGTCTCTTGAAGAAATTCTACGCACATCGCAACCTCTTGAAAGGCGGTGACGCTTAAAAGAAGTATTTAGGCCTCGGACATACAGGTGAAACTCGAATAATTAGAATATCATGCAAAAGTAATTGCAGTAAGTGCTGCAAAAGGGGCCCAAACCAAGTACTGAGTACATATGCATGCTTGTACTTTTCAGAGGTCCGACATTGTTCTATGTACAATCCTTGTTTTATTGATTGCATGTAATAATCTACTTTTTTGAGGTTGTGGATTTGGGGTTCTTGGGGTTTTCATGAGCTGTAAGCAATAATCATCACAATTATGACAAATCACGGCTTGAATTATCTTGCTTTGCATGTAATGAGTCTATCTCATATATTAGTTTCACCTTTTAAGTTGCATTAGTGAAATAAATGAACTTTGCACGATATTCTAATTATTCGAGTTTCACCTGTAAGTAAGTTCAGGACAGCCATCGGCATTCACGAAACAAGATGTGAACCAGAGAGACAAAAGAGACAAGAAAGAAAGAGAGATGAAAATGTTGAAAGGAAGAAGAGCATTTGAAGGCAAACACATGTGACACGCCGAACAGGGGCAGTACGGCAACAAGTAAGGAAGGGGCAGCTCACTAGAGCTAGAGTTGCTGGGTGCGGGGTACACGACAAGCCTGGACATCACAGCATATGCAGTACAGTAACAGATGTTCAGCTAGCAGCCAACATCAACCGCAGTCAGTAAAACAAGTGTTCAACAACAAGTTAAAAGTATAACAGCAATGTAGCACAGTTGACCAAAAAATAATGGCAGCATCTCAGGGGAAATCATTGTTATAACATTAATGCAGGAAAGCAGCGGGATAATGCAATAGATCTCACCAGAGGACAACAGATAAACTCAAGGCATGAGTAAAGTCACTGACGGGCGGAGGACGTTAAGGATGCCCCTAATGGTGTCGGCTAAATCCACATCTCAGGTGGCTCCGGGAGGCTGCAGATTCGCAAATTATTTCTGTGACTGTGGTTCTCCAGATCCTCCAGCTTATAGTGAAAAGATCGGTTGGCCCACAGGGCAGAGTGCAGCTGGGTTTGCATAGAGGAGATATCATGTAACACTGCTGCGTGTTTGTATGAAGGGTGTATGAATCTCAGCTGCGGCTATCACTGAGCAAGGTATAAACTCAAGAAAGGTGCTTTAAGTATAAGTAACACTCAATTACTCTTTGTGAACAACATAAATGGAATCTGCTCCCCAAGTTACCTCACTCCAGGGAGTCAAACAAAAGTCAGTAAAGCAAGATAGTTCTGGGTAATAGTTACTCAATATTCCTCCTTTTGTTACATCACATCACAGAGGCAAAAGTCATTAGGAATAACTAACAAAAGATACTTGCTGTTCAGGAGTCTGAACGTAGTGTTCCTTTCCGGAAGATAAGGTGAGTTTGGTACATACAGTCCTCTTCTCAACTGATTGGAAGTCACGATCATGTGGTTGCTAAGGGAGATCTCAGCTTGGAAGCAACATGTAAGTAGTGGTTGTTGGGTCAGGCTGTTAGTACTGCACATGGATGTCCTGGAAGGGTTAATGGCAGCAGACCTGGAGGCTGAATCTGGGTGGACTCAGAGTCACTACTGTGAAGAGGGCTGCTACTGATTATGAAGTCCAGGATAGAGAGAGATCATCCAGCCTGCTTAGAAGTGCAAGATGGAGAGAGGCATGCAGGCTGTGTGTCACTACTTCAGAATGGAGAGTGTGGGTTCAGCTGCCTTGTCCGGCGTCTGTGTTCATTGCAGGAACACCGTACAAGTGAAACTGTCGACTTAAACTGACAAGGAGGGAGGAGAGTTGTGATGTCGGCGGAGAGGAGGCGGAGCTACCCTCCTTGTTCGGGATGCTGGGAAGGTAAGTTTCTTACATAGCAGAAGCATAAGAAACCAGTCTGTTCTCGGAGTCCCCAACTCTATGGAACAGGTGGATAACTTCACCTCTGAGGGACAAGATGTCCGTCTTCAGGGAGTGCTCCAGTCGCGTAAACATTTAACATAACTCCAACTTAGTACATACGCTCGTACCAGGTCATCCATCGGTGTTGTCAAGATTATATCCAGATCATCCTAAATCAGAGCAGGCATTCAATGAATCCGGATCCTGATCGGGCGGAGACAAGTGCGGCAGCGTGCAGGCCTGCTGTGAAGAAGAGGCCATGCCACAAGGCGCGAGGTGGTCAGACCCGTCAGGAGCCAGAAACGCTTTATAGTGCCCGAAGATGGAGTTTTCGAAGGGTCACCATGACCAGTCTTCTTCCCCATTGCATAAGGCGAGAGTATAGCAGGTGAGATGCTGGTATAGCAGGTAACGTAGCATGGAGCTCAGATTAAGTGTGTCTTGCTGCAGCCATAGCTTAGACACCCCCCCCCCGACAGTTGGCTTTACACAGGTAAACTGGTATCTTTTTACAGGGGCCTGCTGCTGCCAACATATGGCATACATGGGTAACGGTGAAAAGGTTAAACATTTATACAAATTAGATTGTGCCGAAATTCATACTTTCCTTGCCATGTATTTTATTACACGGATTTCTTAATGGGAGGGTCAGCCTTCATCACCAAATCATTATTTTTAGTGTTTTTATGAGAAACACTACAGTATGTGGAACCCTTAAAGTGACACTAAACTCAAAGAGTTAAACCTTGAAAATGCATTCAAGTACCTTAACTATTAACAGAAATGTAGCTTATTTGTGTATCACTCATTTGTAGATCCTCAAATCATCTTTGAATTTGTGCTGACACTGTCCTTCCTTCTGGAGGGTGTCTACTTCTGTTACACATGGTCTCTGAGTGTGTCAAATTAGCTACCACTCCAAGCTTGCCCCCATGATAGACTGCAATCTTACATTTAGGGGGTTATTCACACAGGAGGTGAAGGAAGCGGAAACTTCAGCTAATCTTCAGCTCGCTGCTGTATGAGCTAATCAGCCTAAGCACACAGTGGAGCCGAACGCATATGCTTCAGCTCGACTGAGCCAAAGCCACAGCAGAAGCAGGGAGAATGGTCTGCCGAAGTAAACCATTCTCCCTGCAAATTGTAAGCAAATAGAAGAAAAAAAACGGTGTGGGGTCCCCTTTAGGGCTGGTTGGAATGTTAGGAGGGACTCAAGAGTTAAACACTAGCTGTCCGCTCATTGTAAATACATGGGCGGACAACACCCTCTTCCCAGCGGGTGGACGTACATAGTTACATGGTATTTGGGGTTGAATAAAAGACATAAGTCCATCAAGTCCAACCCATATAGGTCTACGCATCATCTCATATTTTAGGGATACTGGTATCCCTGGATATTACGGTCCTTCAAGAAATTGTCCAAAAGTTTCTTGAACAAATCTACACTCTTGGCTGAAATCACTGCCGATGGCAGTGAGTTCCAGACCTTGATCGCTCTTACTGTAAAGAACCCTCTTCGCCCATTGTGCTGGAATTTTTTCTCTACCAACTTTAGGTGGTGGCCTCTAGTCTTTGTAATGGAGTTAATCTCAAACAGTTTGTTGCCAATGTTGCTGTCACCATTGAACATCTTGTACATGAAAATCATATCCCCCCTTAATTCCAGCGTAAACATGTTTAAGGTCAGAAGCCTTGTCTCATAGCTCTGGTCCTCCATTCCCCTAATTAGTTTTGTTGCCCTCCGCTGGACTCTCTCCAGTTCAAGGACATTCCTTCTCAGTACCGGCGACCAAAACTGGACCGCGTACTCCAGATGTGGCCGAACCAACGATCTATATAGAGGCCCAATTATAGACTTGTCTCTGCAATACATCCCCTTCTTAATACAGGACAAGACCCTGCTAGCTTTGTTTACCGCAGCCTGGCACTGCAAGCTACCATTCAGTTTGTGGTCTACAATGACCCCCAAATATTTTTCTATTTCTGACTTCCCTAGCGGCATACCCATGATTGTATAGCCTATTTGTTTATTTTTATGTCCAAAGTGCATTACTTTGCATTTATCAACATTAAACCTCATCTGCCATAGTATTGCCCACTCCCCTATTTTATCCAGGTCCTCCTGCAATGTTATATTGTCACGATCCGTTTCTAGTACCCTCCCTATTTTTGTATCGTCTGCAAACACGGAAACATGGCTATTTATTCCCTCCCCGATATCATTAATGAATAGCTTGAACAGTATCGGACCCAGCACAGATCCTTGAGGCACACCGCTCATTACACTAGCCCAGTCTGAAAAGGTGCGTGAGTTTAGTTAAGTTTTTAGATAATTAGTTAAGGTCTTATATTAAAAGAAACAAAAAAAAAAAAAAAGGGACAGAAATTTTTTTTAAAGTCTCCTCAAGTCTCGCTTCCGGACTGGCCACTTAAACCGACCCTGCCCGGCTTTGTATCACCACCAGCGTGGATGCAGAAATCAAGAAAATCCGCTGGGCGAACGGTGTATTTTCATAAACACAAGGTGGGGGTCTTGTTCTTGCAGGAAACTCACTTCCGAAGTAATACCATCCCCAGAATACCAACTAAATATTATCCTGATTGGTATCACAGCACTAATTCTGTCGCACGGTTCAAAGGTGTTTCTATTGCCTTTTACAAGTCCTTGCACCCCGAGATCCTGCAACAGCAAGCGGACCCTCTCGGTAGATTTCTCTTCCTGAAAGTAAAAATTTATGATCATGTCTATACTCTGGCTAATGTCTATTTTCCAAACCAGGACCAACTGACCTTCCTTGCACGCCTAGTCACGGCTCTGGAGAATTTTGGATGTCCTAACCTGATCCTGGGAGGAGACTTCAACCTAGCACTGGTGCCCTGTCTGGACTCTTCTTCCGGTAAGTCCCATCTCTCTCACGCATCCCTTACTAAAATCAGAAATGTATTACATAAGCTCAGACTGATGGATGTGTGGCGGGCCCTCCATGCATCTGAGAGAGATTATACATATTTCTCTCCGGCCCACAACTCTTACAGTAGGCTAGATTATTTGTTCCTTGCTCAACATTTACTTGACTCGACCCCTTCTGCCAACATTGGTCTCCGCATCTGGTCTGACCATGCCCCCGTCTTTCTCACTCTAGGTGTTCCCAGTGTTCGACGCACGCATTTCTCGTGGCGACTAAATCACAATCACCTGTTAAACGATCCCCTATGCTTAGACGAGATAACGGCTTCAGTGCGGAATTTTACGTTAGGCCATGCCAGTGACACTCACCCGCTGACCCAATGGGAAGCGCTTAAATGCGTGGTTCATGGCATTTTTTTAAAACATGGGTCTCGCCTCAAGGAAGCTAGAGCCACCCACATTACTGAGCTCCTGACTTCTATAGCGACATTGGAGGGTATACATACAGGTGAAACTCGAATAATTAGAATATCGTGCAAAGTTCATTTATTTCACTAATGCAACTTAAAAGGTGAAATTAATATATGAGATAGACTCATTACATGCAAAGCAAGATAATTCAAGCCGTGATTTGTCATAATTGTGATGATTATGGCTTACAGCTCATGAAAACCCCAAGAACCCCAAATCCAAAACCTCAAAAAAGTAGATTATTACATGCAATCAATAAAACAAGGATTGTACATAGAACAATATCGGACCTCTGAAAAGTACAAGTATGCATATGTACTCAGTACTTGGTTTGGGCCCCTTTTGCAGCACTTACTGCAATTACTTTTGCACGATATTCTAATTATTCGAGTTTCACCTGTAAATCTACACAGCTTGATACCACTTATGTGGAACTATCAAATGCCCGACGGGAATTGTTATCTATTTTAGACTCCAGCTCACGCATTGCACGAGACAGGGCTTGCAAATGTGGACGTCACCTGGCTAGAACGTTACATCCCCGCCCCCCACGGGCCTTTATCCCTTTTATCCTGGACCGTCAGTCTTCTAAACTTCACTCCACCCGGAGCATTGCAAGTGAATTTCGTAGATATTACTCGGGTTTATATAACCTTCCTGCCCCGCCCCAAGACAGGATAGCCGGAAATGACCCCGACTCTCTGACGCACTACATTACGCAAACTGCACTACCGACCATAGAGCACTGGAACTGGAGTCTCCTTTTTCCCAATCTGAGGCAGACGTGGCTATCCGGACCCTGAAGACGGGTAAATGCGCGGGCCCGGATGGCTACTCTCCCCGGTTCTACAAGGTGCTCTCTGATCTGGTGTCCCCGATTTTGACACGCACCTTTAACTCAATAGATGATAAGCACCCTTTTCCCTCTACTATGCTGGAGGCGAATATTTGTGTTATCCCCAAACCTGGTAAAGACGCTTCCCTATGTCAGAACTTTAGACCGATATCACTACTTAACGTCGATGTCAAATTATTCTCCAAACTCCTGGCGCTTCGTATCTCCCCATCTTTGCCGTCCATCATCAACCCAGAACAAGTCGGCTTCATACCAGGGAGAGAGGCTAGAGAGAACACCATTAAAACGATTCACCTGATCTCTCACAATTAAAAAACATCACACTAAAGCATGCCTACTATCTATAGATGCGGAAAAGGCATTCGATCGTGTGGACTGGAGGTTCCTCCGCTAGACTCTTCTCCAAATTGGTATGGGGCCGACTACTATTGCCAGGATCATGTCTCTATATTCCTCCGCCACGGCGAGGGTAATGGTGAACGGCTCGTTCTCCAAACCGTTCGCTATTTCCAACGGCACTAGACAGGGATGCCCTCTCTCCTCACTTCTCTATGTTATAGTAATGGAACACTTGGCACAAGCCATACGAAAGAACCCCGATATACACGGGATCCCCACGACATCCTTTCACCATAAGATGTCTTTGTTCGCAGAAGACCTGCTTCTGTACATCACACGTCCCCATATCAGCATCCCAGCGCTCCTCAGGGCATTCGACAGATTCGGCAGGCTCAGTAATTTTAAAGCTAATATGGCCAAATCCACTGCCCTGAACCTTACGTTACCGCCCTCAACGGTAACCCTTTTACGCAGCAATTTCCCCTTCCAATGGCAGACCTAGTCTCTCACTTATTTAGGCATATCCGTCACAGCTAACTTGTCAGATCTTTTCCCACTAAACTACTTACCCCTCCTGGGGTCCCTCCGCCTAGCCTTTGAGTCGTACCACAATATGAAGTTGTCATGGTTTGGCAAAATTGACACCCTGAAGATGGAGACCCTCCCAAAACTACTATACCTCTTCCAAACTATTCCTATAGGCCCCCCGAAGCACTTCTTTCGTACCCTGCGATCCATGGTGATTCGCTTTATGTGGCACAAGGGATATTCCCGTATCCGCTATAAAGTTCTATGCAGACACAAATCCCAGGGGGGGTGGGCCTGCCCGACTTTGAGAAATACCATATCTCCTATCCAGGATCGTAGATTGGTTCCCACCCCCCTCATCTCATCCAAAACCTGCGCTGATTGAACAGGACCTGAGCCCGGTAGATCTACAGTGCTATCTCGTCCATCCCCTCTTACTTGTGCTACTCTGTAATCGTGGCACGACACTCCCAATGCCCCCTCTCTTACCACTATACCTAGTCCTCTCTCCCCTCTATTTGACAACTCACTGTTCCCCACGGGGATTGCCATTTCCTTGGTCGGGGGCTACAAAAGAAATGACTGGCCCACAGTCAGGGACTTTCTGCATGCCCTTACTCGCCGTTTTGTACCGCTGGCAGCCGGCGTAACGGACCCTCCAGCTAACTGGCTACTAGACATACAACTGTCCGGCTTTTGCTTGGCACTTAATGCCTCGGGGCAAATTCACAGACCACTGACGGATTTTGAAAGTTTACTTGTCTCCAAAGAGGGGGTTCGCCACACAGTCTCAGTCATTTATGGGATGTTGAGAGATGTTCTTCATCAGATACCGTTGAGTTCTCGGACCAAATGGTGTGCTGATTTGGACAGGGACTTGTCGGATTCAGACTGGACCACCATTTATCACTACACTCATAAATCATCTATCTCCTCATATGCCCAGGAAAAGAACTACAAAATCATTACTAGATGGTACAGAGACCCGGTCTCCCTACATCAAATCTTCCATTCTTCTCCAGAGACCTGCTGGCGGTGCAATGAGGTAAGGGGTACGTATTTGCATATTTGGTGGACATGTCCCCTGATCTTCCCGTTTTGGCAAAAAATCTTTGAGATCTACAATCACTTATATGGAGATACATTAGCACCTTCGCCAGCTGTGGCTTTACTCTCGCTCCTGCCAGGATCCAATATGCTTCTGAGACATATCTCGTCAGCAGCCCATCAAGTAATTCCCTTATACTGGAAAACCTCTGCTACACCGCCACTCTCCATATGGGTTAGCCAAGTCAACGATATAATGCACATGGAGGAGCTATTGGCGACTGACACTAATACCTTCCCTAAATTTATGTCCCTTTGGAGTGTGTGGATTCACTTCTCTTCCTCCACCTACCTCCAAGCCTACTTCTAAAATGCTACCCTAGCTCTACATGGAGACTCGGCTCAGGGCACACACACTCGGTCCATGTGAAGTACTTCCACCCGTCCCCCCCCAATCTTCTCTCTCCCAACCTACCCTCCTTTCCCTGCTCTTCTCTACCCGTCTTCCTCTCTATACATGTTCTTCCTGACACAACCTGATGTTCAAACGTCCGTTTGGAGAAGGTATTACGGGGTGTTGGCGAGAATCACGCTAGATTACCGAGTCTATAATGCGAGAAGGCTATCCCTTTTGACATACGCCCTACACACCATGTCTGTGCCTTATCATTTTGGGATATGTAAGTTGATAAAAGCCAATATGCACAGTGGCCTTAGGATGCCAGTGCCGACCCAACAATGTTATACTCTTGACCCCATGTCTTACATTGTCATGTATTACAATGTTTGAGTACTGTTTTGGACCATTTGAAAACTGTTGGAAAACTAATAAAAAACTAATTCAACACTAAAAATTTGGACGTCGATCTGTTAGTGTTAATCATCCAACAGTAATTAAGTGATATAACTGTGTATTCTAGCTAATGGATAGGTAGCAGGGTCTCCCAGAGGCTTGTTGTATGGGAAGTTCTCTAATAACCCTTTCAAAGCTGTAACATGCATGTGGAATACAGTAAAACTGGTTATCTTACCACATCAGTTCTTTAGGTGCATCACCTGGTTCCAAAATGCCCATCAATTCCATTGTATTGAACAGTTAACTAGAATATAAAGAAATGGTCTTAAATATACACTTTGTTTTGATTCCTATGCAATAACATTCTTTATCTACCTGGTACAAGCCAGGCCAACCTGCAAGCCTTTGGCACTTATTGTGCAGCCCTTGGGGGCCACTGCAGACACAGAATAGTGTTATGGTGCTTACTTAAAGTGGACCTTTACACATATCTTTAAAATAATAACACACACACACACACACACACACACACACACCTTTAGAAATGTATAGTAATGACAATCTACAAACAGATATTTCTAAATAATTGCCAGCGTTATATTCTTTGCATACCTGATCTCTTTTCTCTCCAGTCTTCTGACAGTGGCCACGTTTACTAAGGGCAGATTACTAGATCTCCATTTACTTCCTGGAACTTTGGCACATGTGACCATACACATCATCTCGGGAGGAATATGCTTTCCCCTGAGATCTCGTGAGATTGCAAATGAGATTGCCCAGCAATGCTGTGCTGATGACAAGGCAATCCCAGTGTGCATTGCATTGGCAAAATGAAGTCATTTTGCCCTTTTAAAGCAGCAAGTGAATGCTCTGCAAATGTAAGTATTTCAAAATCACAGCATTTTACACCGGAGAGGTCTATGTTATTGTTAATCATCAGCCAGACAAAGAGATCGAAAAACAATGCCCTGGTTAAGGCGAAAGGCTATTATAGGAAGGAAGGAGCTCTAGGCCTCAATACTACCCTGTCCTTGTGCAAAACCAAAAAGGCTTTACAGGACAATGCCGCAATCTCAGACACATCTTGCAATGGTGATGGCAACAAGGATCCAGTGAGAGTGGAAAGGAGAATTTCTCTATTATGTTCAAAAGGCAGTCTTTAAAGGGCCCACAGAACCATGTGTCGATCCTTTGGAGGCACAGGAGGTTGTACAAGAGGAGTCACATGAGAGACACCCTGCACAAAAGTCTTGATCAAAGAATTCAAGGCCAGCAGTTTTTATAATAAGATTGCAAGGGCAGATATTTGTCCCTTGAGGTGAAACCCTCTTTGTTAAAGCCAGCAACTGTGAAGCAGGGTAGTAAATTGTACTTTGAGATGAGAGATCTGTCCATCTAGAAGAGCGCGGAGCGGGGAGAGGGTGGGGCGGGTGTTTGGGGTTGTCAGAAGTCTAATCAGGTTGGAGCACTGCATCCACCAGGGCCAATCTGGATGCATGAGAATCACAATCTCCATCTTGATCCCGCCGTGCAGGTAGGGAAGGAAATTCACAGAAGGAAAGGACATAGATCAGGCTGCACTGATCCCACAAATTCACCAAAGCATCCAGTGCTTCCACCATGGGATATCTGCATCTGGAGAAAAGCCTGTCCAGTTTTTGTTGAATATGGAAGCCAGGAGGTCAACATTCAGAGTCCCCCCACCTGTGGCACAAGTCCTGAAACACTTCCGGGTGTAGGGAACTTTCCCTTGGGTCCAGGCACTGTTGGCTAAGATAGTCTGCCTGCCAATTATCTACACCTGGTATGTGAATGGTGGACATGGCTGGAAATTTCTGCTCAAGCTAGAGTGATTTCGACAGGGGTAATGCCATTCCAGGCATGTGTGACGACGTGCTTCTCTGAGCTCCCGCTGATGATCTTTATGAGATCCTTCCTTCCAGTGCACTAATACCCTGTGGACCTGGTTGGAGACAGTGTTAATTTTGATTGCAAATTTCAGTTTAGTCTTAGTTTTAGTCTTTTGGCTATAATGCCATTTTAGTTTTAGTCCTATTTTAGTCATCTGAATAGTTTTAGTTTAATTTTAGTCGACTAAATCTACTGGAGATTTAGTCAACTAAATCTATTGGGTTTATTTAACCACTTGCTGCCCAGAGCAATTTCTTACTATTTGCACACACGATAAAAATCTGAATTTTTGACTAGAAAACATAAAACCCCCAACAATTACCGTATAAAACGACCCCCTACTTTTTGTGTTAAAATATAGGTTTTGGGCTATACTCGTCGTATAAGACGAGTATAGCCCAAAATAATGTTTAAATGCACCCACTAACATCCATGGCGGCGGCTCGGGGTTAATTTTCAGTACCATAAGCGCTAACCCCGAGCCACACTCGGGATTACAGTCTCTTACCTTGTCCACGATCCCTGCTGTGTCCTCCGTCTTCCGCTGAGTCAATCACAGCAGGCTTTGTAATAATGAATACAGGCTTTGTATTCATTAATACAAAGCCTGCCATGATTGGCTCAGCGCGGTATACTGTATGTAGCCAAAGCTACATACAGTATACCGTATCCTTCCGTATGTACCTGGCGTATAAGACGACCCCCGATTTTCGGGGGATGTTTTAAGGTCTCAAAACCCGTCTTATACGCCGGCAAATACGGTATATATTTTTTTAACGCAGAGGCCCTGTAGAATAAAACAAAATGCAAGTTGTAAATGTTTATCAAACCAGTATTTTTAGGATAAAATGCACTAAAATGAAATTTAGTGCACAGAAACAGAATATAATACCCATAATACCCAATTTTTTGGTAAAAAATAAAATGATGGGGTCACTTTGGGTAAATAGATACCAAACATGTCAAGCCTTAAAATTGCGTATGCCTGTGAAACTGCAAAAAACTACAATACCCCAAATTTCCCATAGGCGATGCTTTTACTGCTCATTGGTTTAGTGTTAACAGTGATTAATGGCCCTAGAATTATTGCTTCTACTGCAACGTTTGCAGCGATATGCAACATGTGTTACACAATTACTGTTTTTGCACGTAGGTGCATCCGACGCGCGTTTGCGTTGTATGTGTGTATGTAGGGGGCGGGGGACATTAAAAAAAAAAATTATATATATGGGAGCCGTGAAATCACAGCACACAAAAACGTGCACAAGGGTGCTTGGTCCTTGAATAAAGAAGGGACCTCGATTCCCGACCCCCCGGGGAGCAAGGCTCCTGACAGGGGTTGAGACTGTTGGTCCACCAACCCGAAGGCCGGTGGACCCCGATCCTTTGGGGACCTGCCGGAAAAGGTCCCACACAGTACTAGGTGGGGGATCTCCCGAAGAGAAACCCCCAGGGTGGGAGGAGACAGAGAACCCTATATAAAAGGGCACAGAATCTCCTCCCCACATCAGGAAAAGGCCCCGAAGGAACCTGCACCCGATGCATCTGTGGGTCAAAAAACGCTTAAAAAAAAAAGCCAATCGTGCATTAAGTGCAATAAATGATACTAAAGTGCCAGTGCACCACACTGACAGCCCTTAGGGGCTGGAGCGCAACTAGCCATAAGGCCTGTCCCGGAGGCGTTGTGCAGAATATGCAAGGTGGTGTGTGACCAAGTGCATCAGTGAGTCAATGTGGGGTCCCACACCCAAGTGATTTTTTGAGCACTCCTGGGACGCCACCCCCAGGGGGCACAACACCACGCGGGCTCTGCCGCCTCCCAACCCTCCAGCCAGACCAAGCTTCGTACCCATTCCCATCAGAAGGTAGTGCCATCCGGGATCCATCTCTACCACCGGGGACAAGTCCAGCATCACCAGACCAGAATCTACCCGGGAAGGACTGTACCCCATCCGACACCCACCAATTACACCAGAGGGTACTAAGCCACAGTCCACCTTTCTACATAGGCGACCATGTCCTTTCCCCTCTGGCAACTGATAAGAACAGATACTACACTTGATCTTAGCCATTAGGCCGAGAAGCCCCATGTCCCTCCTTAATCGTCTCTTCCCCAGAGAGAACAAATTCAAGTCAGTTATTCTTTCCTCATAGCTGAGCACCTCCATGCCTCTTATGAGTTTAGTTGCCCTTCTCTGCACTTTCTCCAGTTCCAAGATGTCCTTTTTGTGAACTGGTGCCGAAAACTGAACTGCATATTCCAGATGAGGTCTTACTAATGCCTTGTACAGGGGCAGGATTATGTCTATCTCTTGAGTCTACACCCCTTTTAATACAAGAAAGTATTTTTCTTGCTTTAGAAACTGTGGCTTGACAGTGCATGCTATTATTGAGTCTATGGTATACCAGTACACCAAGATCTTTCTCCATCATTGACTCCCCAAAACATACTCCACCTAGAGTGTATGAAGCATGCATGTTTTTAGTCCCCAGGTGCATAACTTTACATTTATCAACATTAAACCTCATTTGCAAATAGATGCCCGAATAAACAGTACATTCAGATCTACTTGTAAGTTGGAGACATCCTGTAAGGACTGTATTCCACTACATAACTTGGTGTCATCTGCAAACACAGAAATAGTACTTTTAGTCCCCAACTCTATATAATTTATAAATAGATTAAACAGTAAGGAGTCAAACACTGAACCCTGGGGGACACCACTAACAACTTCGGACCATTCAGAGTATGAGTCATTGATTACCACTCTCTGAATATGGTCTTTAAGACAGTTTTCTATCCAATTGCATAATGAATACTCTATACCTACTGATCTTAACTTATACATTAGCCACCTGTGGGGAACTGTGTCAAAAGCTTTTGCAAAGTCCAAGTATACTAGACTAGTATACTAGCCATTTCTCTGTCCAACTTATTACTCACTTTCTCATAAAAAGAAAGTAGATTTGTTTGACAACTTCTGTCTTTTGTGAATCCGTGCTGACTATTGCTTATGATATTATTTTCAAGCAAAAACAATTGCATGTGATCCTTGATCAAACGTTCAAGTATCTTCCCAACTATTGAAGTTAAAACTTACAGGTCTGCAATTACTTGGTAAAGACTTTGATCCCTTTTAAAATAATATAGGCACCATATTGACCTTGCGCCAATCCATTGGTACCAAGCCAGTCATTAGAGAGTCTCTAAAAATTAGTCACAATGACTTTGAAATTATACAGCTCAATTCCTTGAGTACACGTGGGTGTAAGCCATCCGGTCCAGGTGTTTTGCTCATCTTAATTTTGTCTAACGGTTTCTTGACCATATCAATAGTCAATCATTGTGGTTCATTAGAGGCTATGGCACTGCTATACCCATTATGGACTTGAGTTACATCCTGTTCCTTGGTGTGCACAGAGCTGAAGAAAGTATTAAAAGATTTGCCCTCTCTTTATCCCCAATTACCAATTCTGAGTCAAATTCAAGGGGCCTACATGCTCACACCTGATTTTTTTTTATTACTATTAATATATAAAGAATATTTTGGGGTTTGTCTTGCAATCTTTTGCAGCTTGTCATTCGTTTTGAATCTTTGCAATATGTATTTCCTTTTTACATATTTTGTTATATTCTTTGTAGTTTTTAAATGACGACAGTGTTCCTTCATTTTTATATTTTTAAAACACCCTTTTCTTATTCTTTATGGCTTTTTTAACATTGGATGTGAGCCACATGGGTTTTACTTTTAGCCTTTTAAACTTATTGCTTACAGGAATATATTTTGCAGTATGTTTGTGAACAATTGATTTGAAACATTCCCATTTCTGTTCTGTGTTTCTTGATGAAAATATTTACTCCCAGTCCAAGTCTTCAAGAGCAGCCCTCAGCATGGGAAAATGTGCTCTCCTGAAGTTAAGGGTTTTTATTTTTTCCAGTATGCGCATGTTGTTTACAACTTAAGTTAAATGAAATCATTGTATGGTCACTGTTACCCAGATGTTCTTAAATATGAATATGTGTAATAAGCTCTGCATTGTTTGAGATTACCGAAACTAGCAGAGCATCATTTCTACTTGGTGATTCTACATACATAAAATTGTCATGCAATAAGTTTATAAATGTCCACCCTTTTGCTGTTCCAGCAGTGCTATTAGGCCAATCAATGTCAGGATATGTCATGGTTCTTATGCTGAATTGTGTTATTTGGTGCATAGTGGTCCTAGATCTAACCCTGCCATTACAATGCGGACTGTTTTGATGGTCTGGAAGCAGATGAGGACGTGTATTGGTGAGGTAGATACCTAGTAATCCGCTACTTCCTCACCTTAATTCTCTTCCTGACCCTCAGGTATGGGCCGCATATGGGGTTAAAACACTTATAGGGTTATTCACGAAAGTGTAAAGAGTTTGGAGAAGGCAGGAGAAGTGAACAATCTAGGACAAAATAGCTGATTTGGAAAAATTCTCCAATTCCACTCACTTTCCAAATCAGCTATGTTGTCCTAGATTGTTCACTTCTCCTGCCTTCTCCAAACTCCACATCCTTTAGGCCTGGTTCACACCTGGGCGTTTTACAGCGCGTTCCTACGCTCTGTAAAACGCTCAACATGTGAAAACCAATGATTGCCTATGGGCATGGTTCCCACTTGGGCGTTTTACAGTGCATAGGAACGCGCTGCAAAACGCCCTACGCCCAAAGAAATACAGGAGCTTCTTTGTGGCGTATTTGCCGCGCGTATCCATTGGGATACAGCCAGGTAGCCCTCGGAAAAGCGTGTTTGTTGCACGGTTTTTTTAACCGCGAATCGCGGTAGAAATGCGCAACAAGCGCGCATATTCAATACGCCTAGGTGTGAACCCAGCCTTAGTGAAAAGCCCTGTTAGACATATAATGCCTTGTGGGTCCCTGCTGGATTTTAATTCCCTTAAATAAAAGTTTTGCCTTCCCAATCGTATGTTCTTTAGATATTTACAGCTCAGCATGCTAGTGCTCAGTTCAGCCTGTTGAACTTGCCCACAACCTGATTGAAAGGTTCCTGATTCAGGAGAATGCTGGGAAGATTCTTTCTTCTATTTATGTCTGCCTGTTTGTGTACTATGCCTCCAGGGCATTCTGTCTTTTTTGAGCGATGGCGGGGGGATATCCCCGGTTTGACGGAAGAGGACTGGACTGAGAGTTCGTCCCTCGGATGATCTCAGCTAGGGACAGATATATACAATTTAAAGTTTTTGCATTGTGTATATTATACCCCAGAGAAACTGTCTACTATCTATCCTGGTGCCAGTGATCACTGCGGGAGATGCCACTGAGCTACATTCCTTCATGTGATGTGGGAGTGCCCCAGGCTCGGCCAATTTTGGCATGGAGTTGTTAATGGTCTAAATTATGTATATGGGTTGACCCTGGGGTTGGATCCTCTGGTCTTGCTACTGGGCATTTTAGATTATCTTGAGGTTTCCCAGCATCAACAAACTTTTCTGTTCTGCACTATGCTCTGTTCTATAATAGAAGGGCTATTCTTCTAAAGTGGAAGCTCCCTGACCCCCCCCCCCCTCCCCCAACACTTGGGATGTGGAAGGCTGCAATTAACAAAGCCCTACCTTTATATCAAAACTTTCCTATCTGGGTAGAGGATGTCATGCCAAGCTTGAGAACATTTGGGCTGATTGGCATTCTGCTTATGACATGACTGTTGCGGATTAATGCTTTCTACTATTTCTACTATATTCATTCCTTACACCCTTTGATTTCACTCCTTCTCTACTCTCAGGTCATAGGTGTCCTCCTGATTTCATTGCCCTCTATTATTGCCTCATTGTTTTGGTGTTAAGTGCCTTTGAATGTATGGTGCCTTCATGTTTTCTAAGATGTTAGTTTTTTGCATATACAAAACACACAAAAACATATCTGTGAAAAAAAAAAAAGAAAAAAAAATTAAAGTGATATAAAGTAAATCAACCCCGCTGCCCCGCCATCTGTATGCAAATAAATGCACGTGTAGGACATTGTGTGTGTGCGCGCGCGCGCGCGTTGAGTGCTGCCGTCATTCCACTGTGTGCCGTATTATAGTAGCCAGGCTGCAGAACTCTCTTACTACACGCACAATGAGCATTAAAGGGTAACTTGGGAAAATAGACTTACCCGAGTAAATCTGGCCCCGTCTCTTCCAATTCCCCCCGCTATACTTACCTTTTGGCGAACAGTCATTTCCCCCTGCTAGTATGGATATACAATCTGTACCCCGTACTGCTGTCCAGAGCAGCCCTGTGCTATGCATTTTTAATTGCGCTCACAAATTGCATTGCATTGAGGGACAAGTAGATTGGGCCCCCGCTTCAGCCTTTGGGCAAGTAGTTTTTTTTTTTAAATTTCCACACCCCTGAAGAAGCCCACCTCAGTTTTACATCTATGGCACTAAGTATCTGAAGTTGGTTAAAATGGAAGCCAGTCGCTAAGGAGTATAATAGACCCTGCACAGGAATTTAAGCTGCAGGAATCCATCTCTGGGTTATGCCTCGTTCACACACAGGCAATGGCGTTTCTGTATTTTTAAGTATCTTTGCTGGCGGTTTATGTACATTTACACGCGTATATAAAGTTGCGTGTTTTTATGAGCACATTCATGCAAATGCACAGAAACGCGCAAAAATTGCAAAGGACATTTCAAGCGCATCCTATTGAGTCTATGGGAACAAATCGCGCTGATCTGGCCAAAAAAAAGCTGATGTACTTTTTACAGCTACGGACGTTTTTCTAAGTGTGACACTACGCTCGGGTGTGAACAGGGGCTATAGAAATTAATGGGATTTTTATTGTTTTGAGCATTTCAGTGCGGAAATAATACGCACAACAAAAGCCTTGGTGTGAAGAGGTCTAATACTGCAAGTGGGATATACTGTCAAATGCACTTGTCCCAGTTACCCTTTGCCAGCGCAGGGATGTCCTCTTGCCACTTTTTTTTTTAACAGTCAGGGACTTATGGTAGAAGTAGAATAAGTCAGTCTAAAATAAAGTGAGCAGAGTGGTTTATGGAATCTGTCAGCAACCAAAAAAACATTTTTATATCACATCAGAGTCCACAGACATGGAATTAGGAAATTGGGTAGCAAGTCTCAACTGGAGGAATCTAAAAAACATCAAATAAGTTAGTTTATACAAGGACTTAAGTCTACTGAAGTCTAACAACACTTCCTATGGCAGAATGAGCTTAAAGTGACATTAAACCCTTTTTTTTTTTTCTTAAATCAGAACTGTATATGACAATTTAATTAGCTTTTTTTTTTTAAACTGCACCACTTAATTTATTTCCAGCAGCTTTCATACTGCGGCCCCCTCCCCTCCTGTTTACAGGCGTCTCCTTTGCCTAGCAGGTTGCAAAGCTGACACCCATGTGCGCTTGCTCCCGGCCAGGAGCTGAGCCAAGCTGTGTGTGTGTCAATAAAGTAATTTTTTAAAACATTTCCACACCCCTGTACTGCAGTATGCCTGTAAAAATACCATATTTGACAAGATTTATCCAACCCACTGGTGTCAATGGAAGAGATCTCCAGGTTGCACATTTGGATACCAGGAGACAGGGAAGGGGGGGGGGGATCTAATTTTCAAGGATGTATCAAGAAAGGTAATTTCTAACCATTCTAACCATACACCACAATATTTAAAGTCTGAGACCCAGAGCAAGAAGGGTAGGAGGGACAGGGGGAAGCAAGTGGACATAGCAGGAAATTATTATACCAGCGAATTACCCCAGAGATGGACCCACAGAAGAAGTAATCAATAATATCAAGAGTGCTGAACGTAGTGGTAATTCATAATCCATAATAAATCACAATTATGACAAATCACGGCTTGAACTATCTTGCTTTGCATGTAATGAGTCTATCTCATATTAGTTTCACCTTTTAAGTTGCATTACTGAAATAAATTAACTTTTGCACGATATTCTAATTATTCGAGTTTCACCTGTAAGAGGGTGTCATTCACTTTACTGCTATCCAGGGCTTCGTCAGAGAGATTTCCTCTCAATTTCATTTTGGAGACAACCTTTTTCCAGACCGGAAGTGAAGAAAACAGACAATAAAAAGCTGACAGAGGTTCTATCATAACCCTACTTAACTTAAAAAAAGCATTTTCACTTCTACCTGTGCTGCTGTTAGAGAGGTTTCCCTTCACTTCCTGTCCTGGAGACAACCTGTTCACCTGACAGGAAGTGTAGAGATTTCTCCAATTGAGCACCTAACTGCAGTAAAACCTTAGAGGAGTTCTAAAACTTAACCACGCTATGCAAAGCAAAAAAGGTTTTGGATATAGATACATTTTAAAGTGGACCTTTACACCCTTTCACTAAAAATCACATCAGCATGCAGCTCTGCATGCTGGTATGAAATCATCTTACATTGATTAAACAAACATGTTTTGCTTTTACTTACAATTACTGTTTTCCCACTTACTGGTCCTCTTAGGCATTAGTGATTGAGACTGTGCTACATAAATCCTGGGAAGGTCACATCACAGTGTATTGCTGCGAAAGATTGACAGCAAGCAGTGGGCAGGTGCAATAGCACATTTTAAAATATCCAATAGCAGTCTGGGACGGAACGGGCAAGGGGCAGAAGAGACACGGGGCGGCAGTGCAGGTACGGAAGGCAGCGGGGGGAATGCAGTCACAGCAGAACTCCCCGCAGGTGCCGCCTGCAGTGGTCTGTGTACCCGCTGCCTCTGTCAATACAGGCGGGGATTGAAAAGGAGACAGACCGCTGCAGCCAGCACCAGCCGGGAGGAGAACCAGAGCGGTGGCAACTAATTGTAAATCAACTAATCGATGATAAGAACCGTTGCCAACGCTTCTCATTAGCTATTATAATCAATTAAAATCGATTATTTGTTGCAGCCCTACACTGGCAGAAAACAACACTGGTATGTTTGAGTAGGATTTAATAAAATTTACCATTTCTATCTTGAGCTTTCTATTGGGTTTAGCTCAGTTTTAAGCTTAGAAGTAAAACACTGCCCTTATGCATGCTACCCTGTGCCTCACATACAGGCAGGGGCGGACTGACAACACATGGGGCCTACGGGCAATAAGAGATTATGGGGCCCCCTTGTACTCCACCCATATACAGGCCCCACCCACATATACATTCTTGTATTACAGAAATAATTTCTCCGCACTGTTTTCAAATATCACATCTATTCACTAAAAAGTGAACTGCAGGGGAATTGGTAGGTGACATTCAAAATCTAGAACGATATAGGTGATTTGGAAAGTGAGCCAAATGGCAGAAATTTTCTGGTTGAGCTATTTTGACCTACATTCTTCAATTCTGCCAATTATCCTGGGTGAATTGCAGGAGAATTAGTAGGACATTTGACAGGGAAAGTGAATAATCTAGGACCGGAGTGGGGGTTTGGGCACATATTGTATGTGCAAAATACAAACCCCGCCCCCCTGCATGTAGTAAGGCCCCCAAATGGTCAGTCTACCCATGACCAGAACCAATGCACGGCAGACCTCAGACCAGAACCAATGCAAGACAGACCACAGACCAGAACCAATGCAAGACAGACCACAGACCAGGACCAATGCACGGCAGACTGCAGACCAAAACCAATGCACGGCAGACGAAAACCAATGCATGGCAAAACTGAGACCAGCACCAATGCAAGGCAGACCAGAGACCAGAACCAATGTATAATTTTACACTTTCCATTTCACTATATTGCACACCACACTATCTTTATTTTTTACTTCCACCGCTCCAAGCTTGCTCCTGTGATGGACTACAACCTCAATACAAACTAGTAGTCCCATCACTGGAGCCTTTTTTTGAACTCTATTTTATGGTTTATCTGATTAACCGATTAATCGAACCTAATAATCGACTAACTAATCGATTTTGAAAATAATCGTTAGCTGCAGCTCTACTGCAGACCAGATTCAATACACGGCAGACAGCAGACTAGGCAGTTAGAATACCAAATACTTCTCCAGGATCAGCTATCCCACACATATGTGCCATGCATGGCTCCGTTAATTGTTCACAGCAATACTATCACTCGCCCAAAATTTTTGGGCACAGTTCTCAGTCTCAAGCTGTTGCTGAAAGCTGTCACTGTGTGTCCCCGATGTATATATGTAATGAGTTGATGTGTCACCTGCACTCCTTACAGCAATTGGACCTGGATTAATGATTGTGGTGCTCATAGTGATTGCACGGATGACAGAGTGTATTCCAAAATCCTAGAAGATGGAGATCACCGGCACTCGTCATATGACATACGTTAAAGTGACATTAAAGTAAAAAAAAAATTCCCCTCCCCCATGTAAATGTTAGCACTTACCTTAAATGATGTCTCTTATTCTGATCTTCCTCTTCTTTCCCCGTGTTTTCATGTGTCCCTCCAGCGGTGCGGCGGCTCTCCGATCCAGCGCTGACTGCTCTGTCCCTCCGATCCAGCGGTGTCTGCATGCGGGTGCAAGCGTCCATAGACTTACATTGCGTCTCTGCTCGTCTCCCGGCCAGGATCGGAACTGCGCATGCGCCCGCCCCAAGATCCTTTGCGGCCGTACGATCACTTCCTGATTCTCGGCGCGGGAGCGAGCAGCGATAATGAGGTAAGTTTAAAACTAGTTAAAGCGGGGGTTTTTTTTTTTTAAACTTCTTGCCTATATCTACTGCTTGCTAGCAGTAGGTATAGGCAAAAAAAACGGAGGGTTTAGAACCCTTTAAGGCACGCATAATACATGCACCCCTATAGACATTGTACATACTACACATAATGTGGATGTATGCAAAACAAGGCAATTGCACAGGTAGTCTGCTTTTCTTGCATGCATGCTAAATGGCCATGCTAAAGGATGACGTGATGGATTGTAAATAATTTGGTATATTTTACCATATGACATGACATCTGTGGTCTTTATATCCAGTACTGTATACAGTTATCTACCTTGTTCTGCCCTTATATGCTGTGGTTTTACCATAATGTCCTTCTCTGCTGTTTGTTCGTATTTCTCCTTGACATTTGATGCCATGTCCCTGCTCGTTCCATCCTCCCCTCTCCTTCTCTCCTTTGATTTATTTTGCTGCTGCCCGGCTTATCTAAGTTTGTTTATTGTTCTTTGTGCAAGCAGCCATCTCCCCTCTTTTCCTGTGTGCCAGTGTGTTCAGCGGTGAGCGGTCATTACACTGAACACAGAGCCGAGCAAAAACAATGAGTGCTGGTGATCTCTAAATCCCCCCAGTCTCCGGGGGTGTTGCCATCCCAGCAGCGTTCCAGGCTTGTGGGTACGCGTCAGACAGATAGAGAACTCACCCGGGAAGACAGTGCAGCTCAGACTGGCAAACAGATGATGCGTGCAGGCAAGAAGTGGGAAAAGAGAACAGGGGTCGGTGACGGGCCCCCTGCTGGCCGTGGGTCCTCTGTCAGTGCCCGAATGGTCAGTCCGCCCCTGCATACAGGCACATGCATATGAATTCAAAAGCCAGAACTGACTCTCAACATCATTTTGGAAAGGGGCGAGTAGCAGTATAGAGTGAAGGTGAAAACCATGAACGCAAAAACGCGTGCATGCAAATCTGGTCTGCATTTGGTGTGAACAAGGCTTTATACATATACTGCCATGAAAGCTGCAAGAAAACTGAAAACTCTA
Organism: Nanorana parkeri; assembly: GCF_000935625.1. Classification (NCBI taxonomy): domain Eukaryota; kingdom Metazoa; phylum Chordata; class Amphibia; order Anura; family Dicroglossidae; genus Nanorana; species Nanorana parkeri. Next base: position 15,039 of record NW_017307918.1, on the reverse strand, counting down.
TCCTACTTACCAGTAATTTTGCTTTCCTGGTGCCTATCCATAGCAGCATACCTTTGATAGCTCGGCCCATTATCCCGGCCCACAGGACCATTGTAAATCTATAAAAGAGAGAGAGACGCCCCTGCATTCTTATAACTATATCACATCAGAACGGAGGGTAGCTATGATGCCACGGATAGGCACCAGGGAAGGAAAATTACTGTTATGATACAATTTTCCGTTTTCCTGGTGCCTCCATGGCAGCATACCTTTGATAAATCCTGAGCTGACAGGGTAGGTAGCTGCAAGATATTTATTGAACAAAAAGGAGCCCAAATGGCTTGTCTGCCAAAGTCCACGGTAGTCAGTTCTCCTGGGTCAATCTTGTAGTGCCTGATAAAAGGTGTGCCGTGACAACCAGTTGGCAGCTTTACAACTTGCCTCCAGGAATTACAAAAAAGGTGCTCCGATGACCTGAAGGAGTCGGTCAGATTCAGATAGTACCGCAGAGCTCTTGCCACATCTAGTTCATGCAATTCCGATCCTTGTGGACAGTCCGTGAATGATGCCAGGACCCATTCCTGTGTCAGATGGAAAGGAGACACTACTTTAGGAAGAAAGTGAGGGAGAGGAAGTAACTCCACTCTATCCGGGAAAGGGGTCCCTTGTGCCCTAAGCCTGGATCTCCGAAACTTGGCCTCTCGAGGTGATCGCCATCAGAAAGACCGCCTTCAAGGTAATGTCCCACAAGGAGCACTCTTTTGTAGCGGCAAAAGGTGGTTTTGCTAACATATCCAGAACGACTGTCAGAGCCCATTGGGGAAAACAGTGTCTTCTGGTTAGGAGGGATTTTGAGAACTGGTTTAAGAAACTGGACCTCTAATGCCTGATCCTCCCAGTTGATTTTCGTGACTGCTGAGATAGCCAAGATCTGAACTTTTAAGGAACTTAGACTCAGTCACATATCCAGCCCCTTTTGCAGAAAAGCCAAGAGCTGTGAAGTGGGTGGAAGGGTTGGATCTAACCCTTTCTCAGTGGCAAAGTCTGAGAACTTCTGCCAAATTCTGTCATAAGTGTTCGTAGTAGAGGTTTTTCTGGACTTCAGCAAGGTCTCTATAACTGCTGAAAAACACCCCGAAGCCTCTAGTTGCCGCCTCTCAACCTCCAAGCATCAAGGGACAGCTTGCCTGGACATGGATGATACGACCCCCTTTGAGACAGGAGCTGCGGAAATATCGTCAGAGGAATTGGAGTGAAAGTGCTGAGGTGTAGAGCCAGGGCAAACCACGGTCTGCGCGGCCAGTATGGAAGAATCGCTATCAGCATCACTTGTTCTGTGCATAGACGCACTAGGAATCTGAGAATCAATTACACCGGGGGGCGTAGCCCATCCTGAAGTCCCAGGGATGCGCCAGAGCATCCACCCCGACCGCAGCGGCATGAGACCATCTGGATAGGAAGTGAGGGACCATCCATCCGGTTGCCTTCGGCCGCAGAGAGATCTGCTTGAGGTAGGCCCCACAGACGGACTAGCTGATTGAAGACCTCTGAATGTACTGACCAAAACTATAATGGGCTCCACTTCTCTGAGAAGAGAAAAGCTGTGCGTTCCCCACTGCTTCTGGATATACAATACAGCCGATCTGTTGTCCATCCGGCTTTCCTTGCAGACTGGGGGTTAATGACGTCAGCACCATGAATGCCGCCCTGTGCTCGAGGACATTCAACACCATCCCTTTCGTACAGAAGGACCATCTCCCCTGAAGTTCGGTATTCCGACTCAGAGCCCCCCAACCTTTGGCGCTGGCGTCTGAGGTCACTGTCACCCAAGGGAGACTGCCTAGAGGGTGTGAATGTGCTAGCGAACGGTGGTTCAGGATCCACCATAGGCTCCTGCACATTCCTGTGGACAACAAAATTCTTTGGTGCATCGACTCCTTTCGCCATTGGACAAGGAAACCCCTTTGAAAAGGTCGTACATGCCAGTGTGCCCAGGGAACCATTGGAATGCATGAGGTCATGGAGCCGAGAAGGCTCAAACATTGGGAGGCGCTCCTGGAGGTGGAGAAGATCGCCTTCTCTGCCTTGGACCTCAAGGACTCCGCCTTCAGAGGAGGTAGTGAGACAGAACTGCCGATGTCTAGGGTAAGCAGCTTAGAGGCACACCTAGGAGCAGGAAGGTGCAACGTACCAAAGTAAACGAGATGTGCGTGGCACATGCATACAAAGAAAGAAGCAGGATAACAGAGAGAAAAGTACACAAAGAAGCACAAAAAGGGATGTATGCACACAGGGGTGTGCAGACAAGGATGAATCCAACACAGCCACCAGGTAAGAGAGGAGCACAGAAATAAATGGGTGACAGCAAAGGAAGATACACTGGAAGGTAAGTGACGGAGTAGAAGTACAACAAGCAGTAAATAGGGGGAAGCAAACAGACAAAGACTGGAGAGGGAAAACACAGTAGAAGTAAGACAATGAAGGCAGTTGAGAGGCGCACAGGTGAAGGCAATTAAGGCCTGCAACAAAATACTAAAGGAACCACTGAAATACTATAGTAGGGGTGCAAGGAGCAAAGCAGGGGAAAACGCCAAACAGGGATGCCAGCTGGTAGAGGGAAGCCAAAAAGGCACAGGGATCCAATAGCAAGCGCAGGGAATAGGATCCCAGGGGTAGTCAGAGACACAAGGGGTACGGAACAAGGCAAAAGACTTGTTGCTCGCACCAAGAGCAACAAGTGAGGAAGTCCTAAATAGGGGAGAAGGAGAGCAGATTGGCTGCAGCCTTGTGAGACACTATAGGCTGACAGCCCAGAAACAGGGAGCAAAGCGAAAATCTGGCATGGATTTCTGGATATTGTGACATTGACCAGCCAACCAAACTTGGCCAGAGTGGACAGGAGGATCTCCCTGTGCCGCAACAACCCGGCTTCATCGCTGGACAACAGCAAAATATCGTCCAAGTAGTGGTAGACACGCAAGCCTTGTTCTCGAAGAGGAGCCAGGACGGCAATCAGTACCTTTGTGAATGTCCTGGGAAAGGTGGACAGGCCGAACGGTAGACTCACAAACTGCAGATGTAGGTCGCCGATTGCAAACCTCAAGTATTTTTTCAAATGAGGGAAGAATGGGAAAATCCTGTAGGTCTACCGATAGCATCCAGTCCCCCGGGCGCATAGGCTGTATAATGGTTTGAAGTGATTCCATCTTGAATCTTTGGATATGCATATTCAGCCGTATTAGATCGATTACCGGCCTCCAATCGCCAGTTTTTTTCCGCATCCGAAAGAGTGGTGAATAAAACCCCCCAGAACCTTTCTGAGTGAGGAACTGGAGACACAGCACCTTGTTGCAATAGAGAATGGATATAGTGTAGGAGCGACTCACTCCGCCTGGGGCGAAGTTGGAATTCTTGTGGGTGAAAACGAATCTTGTGGGGGGTCTCGACTTGAAGGTCCAGTAATGGCCGTGGTTGACCGTTGACACTACCCACGGATCTCCGCACAACTCTGTCCAAATGTGCGCAAATCGATGAAGCCTGGCCCTTACTGCGCCCGGTTGGGCATGTAATCCATCAAAAGGGCTTGGCAGAATCAGAAGAAGTCAGCACAGGCTTCTGCCTCTCGTCGCATGAAGGTAGCCTGGGTGCCCTTCCATCCTCTCTTTTGGTCCTTTCCTTGGCCAAAGGGCCCCGAAGCGTTAAACCTTGTTTGTCTAGCAAAAAATCCCTTCTGGCGTCTAGCTTTGCGATCCTGCGGAATTAACCCTGACTTCCTGCCAGTCACCCGCAAGATGGCTGTCTCCAGTTTTTCTCCAAAGAGGGACTTCCCATCATAAGGGATTTTGCCACCCCTGTTTGGAGGATGGTTCCACGAACCAGGGTTTTAGACAAAGAGCTCGCTCAGCAGTGACGGAATGCAACATAGACCGAGCAGAACATCTGATAACATCTATAGCGGCCCTGCCCACGAAGTCCGCTTTCAGCTTGAATTCGGCCAAGGCCTTTATAATGTCATCTTTTGGGACATCCTGTTGTATGGCTGCCTCTAAATTCTCGATCCAACAAGAGAGTGCTCTGGATATGAAGGTGAGGGCCACAGTCGGTTTTCTTGTGGTTTTGGTCAATTCGTCTGTCAAGAATATCCTTGAAGGAAGCAAAGTCCTCTATGGGGAGGGTGGCATTCTTCGCCAAGCGCATCATCATGGAACATTTGTAAACATGCTGCCACAGTAAGTGAAATAGCTGTAGTCTTGCAGTTCAGAGAATGTACTCATTCATGTAATGGGTAACCAGACATTTTTTAACTGCAGGCAATTGGGAAGTTCTGATATTGTCATGCAAGAGTGTCAGATAGGGTTGCCACCTGTCCAGGATTCACCCGGACAGTCCGGGTTTTGAATGCTGTGTCCGGGTTTCATGGCAGTAGAAACCCGGACACAAGATGTCAGGCAGACAGGGGCAACCAAAATTAAGATAGGAGCTACTGGCCCCCCACTGAAAATAGTCTCAACTGTGATGATTACATATGAATGAGTGGCGATATTTACATATGAATAAGTCACGACTCATTCTCCCAAAAAAACGTCCACACGTCGCTAGAGTGTTCGGGTTTCGCTTGAAGAAAAGGTGGCAACCCTAGTGTCAGACCTGCCCTAATTGACTGGCTTGAAAAGTGATTCAGGCCCACATATTGTATTGTAACATGCCGTCCCAACCCACCATGTGTCCCCATTTCACTTGATGGCTAATCTACCCTGTTAAAAATTACACTGAAAGCGCTCAGCTCTGATCACTTCCAGGTTGAGTGATGTCATTCCCTGGCCTTCATGGCTGAAGAAAGCGAATTTAGCTTTAAAAGCGTGCAGTGTTAACATTAGGTGTCTAAGAGACCCCTGAGGTTTCCTTAAAGGAGAACTCTGGGCAGAAACAAAATTAACCTGTGAGGTGGGGCTAGCCCCACACTGCAAGGGTTAACTGCTCATTTTGATCTAGGGTACTGTCTTTCACCCTGGTCAGCAATTGGTTCAGGATCCGGAGGCAGCAGGACTGCAACTTCTCCGAGAGGCAGTCCAAGAGGTGAGCCAGACGGCAGCCACCCACTGCTACTGTATTCCGCTCTGCCATTATTACCGCTGCTGCTGAGGAAACTTTTTCTGCACCTTTTTTTTTTTTTCCTGGCAGAGTCAATCATGTACTCACAGAGGATGGAAGGCAGCTCGAAGCATTGCATTGAGCAGGCTCGCTGTGTTTTGAAACCTGATTCTGGGCTCGGGTTTTATTCAGATGATGAGAGGAGATGGACGCCTCCTGTGCCGGGGTGCTCTGATCCTTGTTGGTGTGGTTGTGGCTTTCATGCTGGTGACTTCTGCAGGGAGGGTTGTTGGATTTAATCAGTTGGTTAGTTGAGTGGTGTATTTTTATGAAAGTGTGTGATATGTGTGTGATAGGAGTGTGTGTGTGTGAGATAGGAGTGTGTGTAATGTGTGTGTGTGAGATATGAGTGTGTGTAATGTGTGTGATATGAGTGTGTGTGAGTCTTGTGAGTTTGTGGTGTGTGTGTTTATGAATGTATGATTATATGTGTGTGATTATATGTGTTTGTATCTGTGAGCCTAAGGCAGTGATGCTGAACGGCTTGTAAACCTCTCTTGCCAGGCACGTTGCCTGATTCTCCTATTCTTGTAGTTGGCATGTCTCATGTCATAGAGACATGGTCTCGCCTGCACAAGGCGTATGAATGCCTCAGAATCCAGCAGGCCACATGCACTAGAAGAATCCTCCATCTTGTTCAGCTTCTTCACCCAACAACTTTGCAGATGGGAGTGGTCTGTAGCCATGTGCGGAACGCTCGTTCTATGCGCGATTTCTGCTACCAAAACGCGCAAACACTCATTTCAGCCCGTTCCCGCCGAAGTCTATGGGCGCGAATGCGCTACAAAACGGCCCAATACGCCGCAAAGAAGCTCCTGTACCTTTTCAGGCGTGGGCCGTTCGGACGGGCGGAAATACGGCAAGGTGTGAACCAGACCCATTGAATACAATGGGATTTAGATGGTTGAGCGTTTTGTAAAGCGTTCATCGAGCATTGGACGTGTTACAAAACGTTCAGGTGTGAACCAGGCCTAAATGGTATTTACAATTTTGCAGTTAAATGTGAGAAAACCCCTCTTTATGTTTTTTATGTGTTCCCATTCAAACAGCATAACAAAAGATGGCTGAATCAAGCCTTTTTCTGAGCACCTTCCCAGTGATCTGTCCTTATAGAAAGACATAGGACAGAAATTTGAGGATTAAGACAGGCAGTGTTCAAATCTACTTTATAAATTATAATAAACAAACCCCTCACAACCCCTGCTAACATTAAAAAGGAAGGGAAGCAAGTAGAGATTTTAATCCTCAAAAAGCCAGGTAGAAACCCTAAACACAAGTAAAAGCAATTTAAAATTGCAAGAAGCTTTTTCTCTGTTTTTTTTTTCCACTTAAGCAATGTGAATGGGAACATGTAACAAATATAAAATAGGTATCATCCCCATTTGGTGGAGTGGAAATACACTTTAAATGTTACAAGAAATTGGGTATTATATTGTGTTTGCGTGAACTAAAATTAATATGACTGTCATTTTTACGGAAAATATGGGTTTGATAAACAGCTGCGCTTATTTCAGGTGAAATTAAAACTTCAACTGAGACCATTTTATTCTACTTGGCTGTTCTAGTCTCTACTTTCAGAAAACATACAATGGGGGGGAAACGGGAGCAGACAAAATCTGGAGCAATTACGAATCAGCTTCCCTCTTTCATTTTCAAAGCTTAAAAGAGGACTATGTAGTAACCTTTTTATCCCATGGTTCTCCTTAGGGTCATGGGAGGACATATACTAACGCCCTCCCGTGACTCAAAGCTCAGTATATAGCAAGCTATTGCGAGCGATATACCGAGAGCGCCGCACCGGGAAGGATTCCGACAATACTGTCGAGTTCCACCCTGGCTGATTAACAGTGGACTCTGCCTATTTAGAGGCAGAGCCAGCTGTGCCCACCCACTCCTGTTCCTCCAATCAGCGCTGGAGGATCGGAGAGGGGAATCCCTGCAGGGGTATGATCGGGAAGGGAGCGAGCGACATGTGTTCGCTGACTTCCTGATCAATAGAGCCGACGTGTGACAGATTCAATGTCACACGTCGGCTCCAACTATGGGAATGAGTGTAATTCACATCATTCTCCTTTAACTGAACAAACTGAAGAGAGAAGCTGATTGGTTGCCATAACGAAACTGCTCGAGTTTTATGAATTCCCCTCAATGTCTTGGGGATTTGAAGTAATCTTCAAGCATAGAATGAGCATTTTAACAAGAATGAGCATTTTAACGTGTGCAAAAATGAAAAAAAGTATTTGGTTCAAACCAGTAATCCATGGAAACTGATGCGCTTTTTTAAAATCAGTTTAAAGTGGCCATAAACCAAGAAATAGGTCACTGTATTCTTCACCCCAAGGTAAAGCTACTAAAATCGCAAACTAGACTAGAAAGCGATTAATCAGATTACAAAGCACTCACCCACTCTGCCTTCTTTGTCCTGTCCAGCGCTTGGCGCATAACCAACTCTCTTACTACGGCTCTCACGCCGCTTAGCCCCGGTAACTGTGGCAACCGCTATTTTTTGATGCAGCGGACCTCCACCAATTCTGGATTCTCAATGATTAAAATCATCACAAATTACTTTTATTTAAGTACTTATGCTATATTCTCACCAAAGCAGACGCTGTAAACCACAATATGCAAAATAAGCCGATCAGTTCAATCTGTACTTGTCTGTTGTTGATTAAGTTTTTCAACGAAAAAAATCGTACCGCTCCTCCTTTTCCGCCCCTGCTGTCAGCAGGAACGTCTCCGGAAGTATTCTGGGTTGGACGTTACGTTCCTTTGGTGCCTCCCGCTCTAACAGTTGCTACCGAGGGAAAATGGCGCCCTTGGATCTAGATAAGTACGTGGAAATCGCTCGTCAATGCAAATATCTACCCGAAAACGATTTAAAGGTGAGAGGCTACAGGCTCTTGTTCTATGAAACCACCATCTCGGAGCAATAACTTCGATCAGTGTTGTATAATTATTAGTATTTTTTGTACTCAAGGATGCATGATCGATTGGCTAGATATGAGCCCTCGACATGCACAGTCATTATTGTAGAACAGCTTAATATAAAGATGAATACACTATGCTGCGTTGTTGTGAATATTTACATTTATTTTAAAGGGAGGTTCTGGGATCTGATATTCAAGTGAAGAATGAGTTCCTCTTTAAAAATGCTAGATTGCAGACTGTCTCTTTATGTAAACACTAGTGCTAATGGCAGCCTCCGTACGTTCTCTGTGCGGGTTACCTTTTAAATGTGTATACAACCTACATTTTATTTTGTATAGATTAGGGAATGGTTAAAATTAAATCCATTTGTATGTCACTCAGTAGAGACATTTCCTTCACTTCCTGTCTTGTAGGTATAAGAAAAGTATAAAGTAAATGAGGAACATATTCTCTTTGAGTAGGAATATGTTGCCATATGAAAACTTGCCCTATATTCCTGTTTTGGTAACGATGCAATTTTGGGTTTTCTTTCACTTTTAAGGCTTTTTCACACGATCAGATACAGACCCAAACTTTTTTTTGGGGGGGCGGCGGCGGTCTAGTCCTAAAAAACGCATACCCATTACTTACTCTGGTAAAAAGCGAGGCTAGTTCACACCATTGTGTTCAGTTTCAGAACGTTTATAAAAAGTATGCATGCACTATTTGTTTTCTGCTTTGGAAAACACAAATGCATGCAAACGCACTAGAAATTCAATTGAGACAAAATGTGCTGAAACGCATAAAAAAAAAGCACATACCTGCATTTCCAGAAATGCATCCAAATCTGGTCTGGAGATAGTGTGAACAAGCCCTTTGTGACAATGATCATCAGCACAGAGTGGATGAATCTCCCTATTTTGGACTCTGACAGCAATAAAAAAAATAATTTAAAAGACTGACACGTTCTAACCCCTCTCCACTTTGTCCAAAACTAAAAAAAAAGGCCTTGGAAACACTGTATACATCTCCATACCGCATTATTGTATAAAAAAAATAAGGTGTTGGACCTGTATTTCTGGAGCATTGATTTTAAACAGTCAGTCCTGCAGAAAACACACACATGGCTGTCATTAGGAAGTTAAGATAACTGGCACAATGTACAGAGCCAATCAGAGAGGTTCTGTACCTTTTGACAGTCAATCACAATGTAGACTACATTTGAATGCACTCCCAGAACGGAAGGAGTATTTGGAAATAAAGAAGTCGTAAGTGTGATAGTTTTTTAACTCCCTACCCCCCCATTCCTCATACATCTCATCTTCATCCTGTCTTTGTAGTAACCTGTATAATACGTCAGAGGAATTTAGCATCTTTGTCTGTGAAAGGAAATATCCATTTTAAATTAGCTGGGAAGAACTAGCATTTTGGGGGATCATTAGTGATGGCATCTTTTGAAGTTTGATGTGCTGGAAAAACACAAATGACTCTTACTGATTCCCTTTCTACATAGTCAACAGGTACAGTAAATTAAGGAAAGACCAGTTTTCTCTAAGGACACTAATGCCTGCCATCTGGATCATGTAGTCAGGGTCTTTACCATCAGGAGTCTTCGTCAGCTTCATTAGGTGAAGTTAAATGAGAACTATGAGGTGAGTGATTTCCACTCATCCTCATAGTTTAGAGCCGACCTGTGACAAAGAAGCTGTCATAGGTCAGCTCTATCGATCAGGAAGTGAGCAAAAACATGCACCTATGAGCTCACTTCCCAATCGTCTCCCTGCAGTGAGTGGTGAATGTCAGTCACCACTCCCCGCAGGGGTACCCCTCTCCGATCCTGCAGTGCTGAGTGGAGGAACGAACAGGGGAGGGGGCAAGCACAGTTGGCTCTGCCTTTAGATAGGCAGAGCCAGTTGTCACTAACGCAGCTGGGTGGATCATGACAGTATTGTCCTCCCCGTGACCCTAAAGTGAACTATGGGGAAAAACCCTTACCCCGTAGTCCTTTTAAGCCTGTCACCTGGTCATTAGAGGCTTTTCCTGGAGTCACTCAAAACCTTGTGACCCAATTCCCCACAAATACTGCCCGCAGAAGCGCTAAGCTCACCCAGGGCCATCCCCTACAGAGTCTACAGATTCAGAATACCTTCAAACTATTTCTGTAGAAAATGGTGTTGAGCCACAGTAGTTTCCTGCCGTCACCTCAGATTTACAAGGCCTTAATACAGTGTATACTACCCTGCATTTGGTGGGTCAGCAGGCTTTTTCCAGCCTTGAGTCTTTCAAAGCTCCTGTACAGGCAAAAACCTTTCCTGTATGGCAACTATTCCAGGCATTTCTTTTTTGTGGATTGGAACCACCTTGAAAGAGCTTGGTCCCTTCCTGAGAATATGTGGTACAGTCCCTCAATGAAGGGACTTCGAGAAGGTGGTTCCAGCTTCACCTTGCGCTATGTCCTCTGCAAAGGATGTCACAGAAAGAGCGGCAGTGGTGGTGATAATAGGTGCTTCTGGCACCAGTATTGCTCAGGTAAGTGGAGAGTGTTATTGTTTTTCTCTATACCTGGGCTCTGATAGACTTTGGTGAGTTTTATTCTGTTCTCCCCAGTCATCTTCCAAGACAGCCAATGGGAGAGAGGTCTCCACCTGCCTGAAACAGGAAACACATTATCCACATTAGATAAAGACACTCCTACAAACCCACCTCAGTTTTTGTTTGGAGAAACATTGCAACGTTTATTGTTTTACTTCAGGCCATTATGCAAATTGCAGGGGCCTCCCATGCTATGCGGTCTCAGAACCAGGGACAGTGGATCCTGGAAATTGGCATAGCTGGGCTTCCGGATCGGACCCCCACCTGATTATTGGCAAAGGTTTCCTTCCACAATTGAAGGGTCGGCAACCATCCTCTGTGGCGTGAGTGACTCCAAATGGAGATCCCCCTGTGTGTGTGTCTCACAATAACGTGTTATTGTCCTGCTCCCCGCAAGGGGTGCCCCCCTCCCAATCGGCTCCCACTTCACTGGCTCAGTGTATCCCTATGTGCTTTATTCCCTTTTCCCCCTGGAGGCCTGGGGATCCTGACTGACCTGGGCCCCCCATGGCAGTTGTGAGGAGGATCCGGGTCTCTCTGGCTTCCGCACATTGCTTTTGCTGGCGGGATTTGGTCCCCCTAAAAGTGGGCTTACTGTGCGGGGCCCGCTGGGGGAATAAGGAGGCATTGATTCGGCCAGGTGCCTGTCTTCTGGGAGCAATGGCGGCGGAGTTCAGGTGGAAGTGATGTCACAGGCGCACTTTCGGTGTGTCACTTCCGGTTTTCGGCTCGAGGAACTGGGCGTGCGTTCCAAGCTGGTTCGCATGCTCAGTGATTTGAGGAGCAAATGGAGGGAGTCATGGCAGCTACAAACGCTCGGTCGCGCTACAGGACGTTGGGACACATCGTTATACCTGACTGGGTCCACATTCACCATGCCTTCAGACGCTGGACCACAGCCTGCCTCTCCTGATCTGGGGGACTTGGGCACTGGCGCAAAGGTAGGCGAGTTTTTATTGGGGAAATTCTCTCCTGCCTATCCCTGCTTGTGTTGGGGGGAGGGGGGGTGCCTGCTTTGGCTGGCCAAGCGGGAAGCTCTCTGCACTATATCCAGGTTCTGTGGATTTCTTATTCTCCACAGGTCAAAGCCCCTGATAAGTCCCTTGCTCCAGCTACTACTTCGCACCCAAAGGATAGAAGATGCGCCTCTTGCAACCTCAAGCTGTCGTCGTCATCTTGGTCAGAGCCCTTGTGCAAAGGATGTGTAGAGAAGCTGGTATCCAAAGAGTCAGCTGGGATTTATAAGGGCGTTATGCATACCATGAGGGAGGCAATGGTCTCTACATTTCAGTCTTTCCGGTCTGTAATTTAGAGCACATGGTCTATTTTAGGGGGGCAAAGCAATCCGGGTCCCTCAGGTGAGGGTTGCTCGGGTGTCTATCATTGGTTCGGCCACATCTGGAGTATGCGGTCGTTTTGGTCACCGATACTCAGAAAAGATGTCCTTGAGCTGGAAAATGTCCAACGGAGGGCAACAAAACTCATGAAGGGGTTCGAGGACCTGAATTATGAAACAAAGTTGTTAAAATTAAATATATTCTCTTTGGAGGTTAGGAGATTAAGGGGGACGTGATTTTCTTGTATAAACTGTTCAATGGTGACAGCAACACTATTAACAAACTCTTTACGGTTAGCTCCGTAACAAAGACCAGAGGGCACCACCAAAAATTGGTGGAAAAAAATTTCAACACACAGGGCGCAAGGGGTTCTTCACAGTTAGAGCGGTTAAGGTCTGGAACTCGCTGCCGCAGGAAGTGATTTCAGCTAAGAGTGTGGAATCATTCAAGAAACTCCTGGACGAGTTCCTCAGAGACCATAACATACTGGGGTACAAGTACTCCTAAGAGCTAAATCACACATGGACTCATACACACGCACACACCAGCTCAAACATAAATGCATACGTGCAATAGGTTGGACTTATGTCTTTATTCAACCTCAAATACTATGTAACTATGTCTACACTGAGAGTGTAGCCAGTGGAAAGGCACCCAGTGATTGTTCTGATTCCCCACAGAGGCCAGATGATCAGTCTGAGGAAGACCTGAGGTAGATTTTCAGGAACCAAAAAGGGCCAAATACCCTTTTCCTTCCTTTGGGACCAGGGAGTTGCTAAGGTTCCAAAACAGTCGGATTTGTCTTTTGAGTATATGGGGGCGCTTAAAGACCCCATGGACAAAAAGGCGGAATTTCTGCTCAGGAAAGGTTGGGAGGCGGCCAGCGCTGGGTTCAAGCCTGGCCTTGCCATCACGTGTGTGGCCAGGACCTTGGACATCTGGCTTGCGCAGCTGCGGTCACACTGTAAGGTACTGAGAGGGAACAAATCTTTGATTCCCTCCCTGTCCTGAGCAAGGCCGTGTCATACATAGCTGACGCTTCTGCAAAAAAAAAAAAAGAGGCTTTTCCCCCGCCCAAGAAACAACAACAAAAGAAAGTTTTTTCGGAGGCAAAACTTTAGGAAAGGTAAGGGGCAGGACCAGCCCAAAAGCTGGGCCTTTAAAAGAGGGAAGGGTAAGAGTGGCTTCCTCTTTAATCCTCCTTAACCTGTGCACAAACCACAGTGATGCCATGACCAAGGTGGGCGGAAGGCAGGAGGACTTCCTCCCAAGTTGGGCAGCACTGTTGAACATAAGTTCGCCCTGGAACTTATAAAGTTGGGGTACAGGATAGAATTGATGGGTCCACCCCCCCCTCTAGATATTTAATCACATCACTCACCAAGGATCCAGAAAAGGCAAAGCTTATGATGGTGTCCCTTCAAGACCTGCTGGACCAAGGGGTGATTGTGCAGGTGGCAAAGAAGGGAGGGGGTTTTATTCTTATCTCTTCACTAGGAATGCACCGATATATCGGGCGAAAATTGCACTTTTGGCTAAATGCCGAAGTGCCATTTTCCTGCCGATACGCCGGCGCTTCCCAGGTTTCTTTCCTCCCTGTTGGGCGCTGCTATGTGTCCCAGTGGGAAGGATAGAAAGTGACAGCTGGCCGAGCACTGCGGGAGACGAGCGCTGTGAGCGGCCGGTGTCTCTCCTACACCGCTCGGCCGGTTATCACAGTGCGGCAGAGCGGTGTGGGGGCAGAGACAGCGCTGTCACAGGAGGCTGAGCTCTCCTCCCGCACAACTCGCTCAGACTCCTGTGACAGTGTGTGTCAGAGAGGAGAGCAAACACTCATCAATCAGTGATCGCTGAGTGTTTGTAGATAATTGAGGGCATGGTATGTGTACCGTATCCTCAATTATGAATGAATTGGAAGTGATCTATATCACCTCCTGTTCATTCATATTTGTGGTTATAGTAAGCATACTATATTCTCAAGTTCATAGTTGTGGTTATAGTAAGCATACTATATTCTCAAGTTATCAATTAACAGGAACACTCATAGAGGATTCTTGTTCATTGATAACGGGATACAGAAAAAAAGATTTAAGGGCTTTGTGTCCTCATTCTCTTTTTCTATTTTTAAAAGGGAAATATCATGGGTCTGTTAAGACCACTAATATTTGCCCGAAGCCCTTAACAGTAAAGTAAAAAGTATTTAATAAAAAATGAATTAACCCTTTCGCTGCCAAGCCCTCCGGAACATTTTTAAAATCAGCTGGCCAAGCCATTTTTGAATTTTCTGCAATTTTTTCCTATTGATTTGATTTTCAACTGCTGCGTTGCTAGCGTTTGTAAAAGACCCCCCAAACCATATATTTTCTGAAAGCGCAGGCCCGGTAGAATAAAAAGATGGTGATACTAAATTTGTAGGCCCTGCGATAATTGCGCAAATGTTTCTCAAATTAATATTAAACCGATAAAAATACACAATTCAATTGTTAAAACACACCAAAATCAGTATCCGTGCACAAAATAAATTATTTTCTGACTAAATCTAAAAGATAAAACTGTATTGAGTTAATAAATAACAAATATTAGCAAATTTGTAATTGCGCCTTTTTGCGAAAAGGTAAAAAAATGAAGGTATGCAAAACTGTAAATAATCGACTTATGTAAAAAATTGTTTTGGTGTTTGTGTTGTGATAAAATGATACAGGTGTATATTTAATTGCAACACAAGGTATCACAACGCATGGCAATGAGTCACAAAGCTTTGACATGCGCTGCCACAGTTAATTTAATGTTTTTTTTTAAAGAAAAAAAATAAATAAAAAAGATCATGGACTGCGATGCGTTCTAACAACGCACTGCAGCGCATGTGCATGGTGTGCACCACAATATGTGTGTGTTATGGGGGGGGGGGGAGGGGTTTTTTTTTTTTTTATTTTTTTTTTTTCACATTTTTTTTTTTTTAAAATAATTTTATTTTGTTTTACATTTTTTTTATTTGTTTTTTAATAATTTTGTATTAATTTTTTTTACTGTTGGTTGGGGCTACGGTGAAATCTCTGGGGTCTAAACAGACCCC